>NC_067400.1:559488101-559705601 GCF_016432865.1 Antechinus flavipes
AGCTGTGAATCATAACACTTGAAAGAGTTGCAAAGCAGCCTTCACAGATGTTCCTTGTGGATTGAGAATGAAATAAATTGGAGGCAAGAGGGAAGAGGAGAGAGGTCAGAGAAGACAACTGCCTCTCAGTCTCCTTGTATCATCATCATCATCATCATCATCATCATCATCATCATCATCATCATCATCATCATCATCATCATCTCACATGAAGAGATCCATTCTACAGGTCTGAGTTAGACCTCTAGCAGCCACTGGCAGGTGGCTCCCATATCACAACACTTCCTATAATGGAAACCCACTAAGATCCTTCCTAGATGCTGCCTGTGCCTTTATATGGAACTTCCTCAGCTAATCCTCACATCTCCCCATTTGTCTCCCAACCTAATCTTTGGAGATGTCTCCTTTTCTTCTGATCCACTCCAGCTCACTGGATTTTACTGGGCTGCAATAGGATGTACAAGTCAGACTGTAAACACTCTAAGGGGAGTTGGAGACCATCTTGGAGAGACTTGTTTAGTCCAGTACCTAGTACTACCACCACATATGTAAACTAAATTAATTTGACTTTCATGATAATAATGATTCTGAGAGTGTGTGTCCTATTTTCACATGGAAACGTATCTCCTTGGAAGAAGTTCCTGTTCATTTCCAACATAAAGTTTTTCCATATGACGATGGGGGTGTACAGGCTCCAGGACAAGAATAAAAAGAATGACCTTCAATGTAGGACAATTGGTTATTCATGGTGAAATCTCTGCCTCTCTCTGACTCATATCTTCCCAATGGCCACCTATCACAAATGGCCAGTATGGACATAGACCCACAAAACTAAACCAACAAAATAGTCTCAATTTTTTTTCAAGTCATAGACTCTAGTCACATCTGTCATCTTCTCATCACTATCCTAACTCATCATCTTGGTCCAGTTTGTGTCATATTAGGATCATTAAAATTATTTCCTAACTAGTATCCTTTATTAACATTTCTTCTTCCCATGCAGGCTATGTGATCAACCTAATTAATCATCCAAAGGCATAGGTCTGGCCAGGGACTTTTCTTAATGAAAACCATCAGTGACTCCCTATTTTTATAGGATAAAATGTACTTTCTTGCCTATGGAATTCAATTCCTCTATAATTTGTGTACAAATTTAGCTTCATCTTGGATTGTCCTTCAAATACTCTCTATTTCTGCTCAAATCTAGGAAAGATAGCATGTGTAGGAGACAAAGTTCTGAATTTGGGGTTCAAAGGAAAGAAGAGTTCAAATTCTGCCTTGGACATTGAGTAGCTGTATGACCTTGGTCAAGTTACTTAAATTTTCTGTGCCGTAGTTTCCTCAGTTGTAAAATGATGGAGTTTGGATTAGATAACCTCTATGGCTTCTTTTAGCTATAAACCTATGCCTCATGACTATACCTCAATTTGGTATTGTTCTTTCCTATTATGGTGCTTATATGATCACTCTTTTCCTCCAGATCTGAATGCATTACCAATCCAACTCTTGCTGATGAAAATCTTCCTTTCTCTCAAAGCCCACTTTAAGTGGATGGAGAAGTGTAAATGTGTCCATGAAGCTTTTTCTTATTTCTCCAACCTGAAAGTGATCTTTGCTTCCTAAAACCTCTGCCAGAACTACACCCTTGCAACTGTCTTATTTCCTCTTAACAATTATTTGGGAATATGCTGTTTCCCTTGCTTTAGATTATAAGCTTTTTGGGGGGGTGGCTTGTAATGTGTCTATCTTAGTGTCTTTAGCACCAAGGCCAGTGCTTCACACAAAATGGAAAGGGAATGGGAAAACAACTTTTAAGGGCTCACAATGTCCCAGGCACAGTGCTAGTAGTGTAAAAAATAAGACGCTATTTTCAAAGTTTCCGTTTTAATAAGAAGAGCCACTAGTACAGGAGAATGGTGGCCAGGGAGAAATGTTTTAGCAGCATTGTTTTGACTACTATTTTCAGATCTACAATAGGAATGGGAGAGAGGAGACTTGCAACATAATAGATCTGGACTCAAACTACATATAGTGAATGTTTATCAATAGGATGGGAGTTAGGGTGTTATATTAGAGATACAAACTGGAGATCAGGAACATGACAGCATGAAGACAACTATGGGAATAGCAAGGTGGGTTTGGGTCCAAGTTGCACTAAATAAGCATTTGTGGAATTAAATAGAATTGGTATCCAGAGGCAGCAATTCCATTGCAGCAGCCTGGAGTGTTCTAAACAGAACCTGTCCACAGAAGCATCTCTAATTGTCTGAGGTCTGGAACTCTCCTTACAAGGAAAAAATATTTAGCACACAGTACTGTGACTTCTTACCCACTGCAGATGTATGTATATGCATACACAAGCATATATATATGAGTGTTTACCTACATACATAATACATATGTGCATACATACTCACATGTGTCTGTATGTGTGTGGACTGATCCTTCACTGATCTGAATGACTATAAGGGATTTGGAGCCCATGTCATTGATCTTTGCAAACTTGAGAGATCTTGAAATTATTTGGATCTTCTCCCAAATCCCATTAAATCACGGTTGAGATCTCTCTCACAACTAGACCCCTGACAAATTCATCCACATGATTATACGTTTTCATGCAGAGATGGTCTCTTCCATAAGGCAGGATTGTCATGTCTTCCATGCCATCCCTGGCACAAAAAGGCTCACCTACCATCTGTGGAGCATAGCTTTGCAAGTGTCTTTTCAGCACTTGTGATGGACTGGCATTCATTTGCCCATGCTTTGCCACAAACCCTCCATGGAGACCAATCACAAATTCCCAGAGATGAACAGGACCTGGGCCTTGTAGGTATCTGAGCCATAGTCTGACTCATAGAACCAGAAAAGAACTTAGCAGTCATTTAGTTCAACCCTCTCATTTCATAGTTGAAGAAACTGAAGATATGAGAAATTAAGTGACAATAATAGCTAACATTTATATAGTACCTACATGTGCCAGATACTATGCTAAGTGCTTTACAAATATTACCTCATTTTATCCTCACAATAACCCTGTGAGGAAAGTCACACAGGTAATGAAATCAGGTCCTGTGACTCTAAAGTCAGCAGGCTTTCCTCCACCATCATCTGCCTCCAATTTAGTACTTGTGTTGGGGCTATTAAGCTCAGTTTATCCAAGTCCTAGAGAACAGCACTTCAAAGAAGCTGTCACTTTGCAATGGCTGTGTTGTTTGTCTCTCCTGGAGGAGGGAGAGGAAATCAACAGCAAGCAAAGGAATTTGAAGCCGCCTCTATCCCCACACAGTGAGGGATGTATCAGCCTTTCTTCCACTCCGTGCAGTACGTAGGATTAATCCAATTTGAGGAACTATGGAACAAACTGAAATCTAATGAAAGGTACACAGGGCCTAGAAAAAATTAATTAGAAAAATCACTTAGTGGCGGAGGAGAAGAGACTACATATGGCAGCCCAAAGCTCACTGTGAAAGGTACTGGGTAGGCTGCTGACTTAGCCTTTATAGGCAAGGCCACATCCCTCTCTGGGTCACTGTGCATAATGTAAAATTTCTCTTTGGCCAGGCCTTCTTCCCATCAGTTGAAAAGGTGGCCCCTCTTTCTTGGTAACCTGCCTCTCCTCACTTATAAAAGGTTGCTTCTGTCCCCTGTCAGTGTTTGTTGCTTAGAAAGAAAATCATCTCAGGAAATTTATTGGATACTCAAATGTCTTTTTCCCTAACCCTTCCAGGCTTTTCACCATCCTCCCTTCTTCCTTGATATGTTCTGTATGGCCAGACGGTGAGGATCCAAGACCAGGAAAGTCATCCTCTGTCTTCTATTAGAACTCACAATCTATGAAATTGCTGAAACTGAATTTTAATAAACAGAATTCTAGGTGGTTTTCCAGAGACAGAAGTCGCCAAAAGACATGGTTACACAAGGATCTGATGAAGGCACTAAGGATATTGTGCCCAGAAAGTGAAAAAAAAATGGGAAGAAAGCTCCAATCATCTTCCAGTATCTGAAGGATTACAATATGGGAGACATTAGACTTACTTTGCCTGACCCCAAAGGGCAGAACTGAGAACAATGGATAGAATTTATAGGGTAGGAATATTATGGTTCAGCATAAAAAAAATACTGATAATTTGAGATGTCCAAAAGTAGAATGGAGTACTTTTAAGATAATGACTTTCCTGTCATTGGAAATATTTAATAGGAGGTTGAATTAATATTTGTTGGGAATGTCATAAAAGAGACTGAATCCAAATGACTTTGGAGGGGAAAATGAGGCAGGTGACCTTGCATAGCCCTCCCTCACTTAAATACAATTCATTTGCATCACCTCCCTGCTCTCATGGTCTTTTTTGAGAATGAATGATAAAACAAAAATGATCTTGTTCCAGATAGGAATGACATAGGTAGGTTCTTTCTGGCTATAAGTTTCCAGACTTCTATGACTGGATATAGATTTGTATGTCATGATATTGTAGGTTAGTAGTTTCCTTTTTTAAGCAATTGTGATGGGAATACCTATATTCTTCTCCATTCTCTTTGTGTCATCAAGATCAATGCCATCTATGGTTCTCTTGGGAAATTAGCCCTATAGACTGAATCTCATCCTCCCTCTTAGCAGCTAACCATTTAGATAAAATGACTTTAGAAGCTTTATGGTTCTTCTCTTAGAAAAAGGGAGTAGACTGGGTTACTCGAAAGAGGGTGACATGTTTGCTGGGAATTTGCAAATAAGCCACTGGGATGGGCTTGACAGGCTTCCACCCCCTGCAATGCACAAGGCTGGCTCTGAACAATTCTGAGCTGAATCATTCTGAGATGGCTCTGATATGAAAATCACCAGGCAGGAAATTTAGTGAGATTTGCTTCAGATAAAGGAATCCTTCAAAAGATGATGAAATTTTTAATGATGAAAATTTTAATTACTCTCCTCTGAAAGAGGCTGACACTAGAGTGCTCATTAGCTGAGAAGTGGCTCCCTCCTCTGAAAGTTAACGGAGGCTAATTTCATTGTGCTTCCAGGAGAAGTGGGGAGAGGAGGTACTGAGACAATCTAGTCTCTGAATATCATACAGGTAGGAAAGCAAAAGCTCATTAATTCAACATCAGTTCATCCAAAAGCAGCACTGCATTTGCTCTTGGGGCCATTCAGCCTGCCAGTCATCAGAACTCATTTGCTTGAGAGTAATCCAAGTTCTGACACCAATGAGCTTTGTGACCTTTGGCAGAACAACTTTACCCATCTCAGTTTCTTTAACTATAAAATGGGGTTAATTGTATTTGACCTTCTCCACCTCACAGAGATATGTTAAGTGTAGAACTGTAGAATCAGAGAGCTGTAAAATACCTTAATAATCAACTACTCTAGACCTATCCACTACATTTTACAAAGGTGGAAACTGAGGATTAGAGAGAGATGACTCCAGATCATGTCACTATTTAGGGACTGATCCAAGGTTGTCATGTCCAGCTCTCCTGACCTTCAGGTGCTTGTAACTTCCTTTTTGAGATCATGTGTAAAGTTATTTGCAATAAAGGAAATACACACATACATATACACTATATTCATCAATGAATCAAGCTGTGAAATCAATAAATTATCATTAAACACTTTCTATGAAAATAGAGAACAAATAAGATACAAAGATGCACAAAACACATTCGAATAAGTAAAGATTTATTGGGGACCTACTATACACAAGATACTGATGTATATATTAAAGAATTAAAACAATAAAGTCAATGCAGTTTTTGTCCTCAAAAATCCTACGAAGGAGTTAAAATATCACTGGTAAGAGAAGGTAAACATGAGAAGGACCATTAATCCTCCAAAATGGCAGATGAGGGCCTAATGCATGGCAGCCACCCAGGAACTCAGAGAAGGGAGCTCCTGTGTTAGTTTTAGTCATTAGGAAAAGTATTAGAAAGGAGGGGAGATGTTTTGACCCTGAAGAATGGAGATTTGTTGTATAGGAAAGATAAAGGGGATAGCGTGGGAGATGGGGACAATAGCATAACCAAAGATACGACCAAGAAAAAAAACAGGATCACTTTCTGGTATGTAAGAAGTAAAGGAACCTTAATTGCCATTTTCTCCTACTGCCTCATTATGAAGTGTAGGTGACCTTGGGCTCTGGAGCATGCACTCTGGCAGACTTAGCAAGCTGGAATGGCTTCAAGTATGGGCCCAGTAATGGATGCCATGTCTGTCACCCAAGGACCAGTCTAGCTAAATTCATAGATATCCTGAGAAAGAGAAAATTTGAGCAAAGGAAAGGGGGTGATAAATATCTTCTAGGATTTAAAAGGCTGTCATGGGAAAGAGGGAGAAGACATGGCTCCAAAAAATAGAACTAAAAGCAATTTTTGGCAGATGAAAAACAGAAAATTTAGGCTTAAAATAAGTAAAGACTTCTAACAACTAAAGCTATTTCAAAGCATGATCTACCTGTGTGTTAGTAAATTCTCATTCACTAGAGGGAAGGAATGGAATATGTGTATGTGATAAAGATGAGGGTACTCAAGAAAGCCTGAATGGCCACTTATTAGGTTTCTTGCAGACAATTTGTTGCTGGGTATAGACTGGACAGAATAGATCATAGATACAGAGCTGGAAGATACCTTAAAGGCCATCAAATCCATCTCTCTCTAATTTTACAGATGAAGAGACTGAGAACCCAAAAGACTGAGTAATCTCTCTGAAATTACACAGCTATTAAGAATTTGAGGATGAATTTGAACCTTGGTCTTCTTCATTATACAATTTTGACTGTTAGTTCCCATCCAACTTTCAAATTTTGTGCCTCTAGCCAAAAGGTAATGAATTTTTCAACCACAAAAGCTCTTGAAAACATCAAACATGTCTCAAAGTATTTTTCAATCTGCATAAGTGAAATGTATAATAGATATCATATTATTTATCTTTTCAGTGGATCAGGGAGGGGCTGGAATGTGGGAGAGAATTCGGAACTCAAAATTTAAAAATAGATGAATGAAGAAAGAAGGGAAGGAAGGAAGGAAGGAAAGAAGGAAAGAAGGAAGGAAAAGAGGAAGGAACAGAGAAAGGGACAAAGAAAGGAAGGAAGGACAGAAAGAAGGAAAAAGGAAGAAAAAAAGAAAGGAAAGAAGGAATGGAAAGAAGGAAGAGAAACAGGGAAGGAAGGAAATAAAAAAGAAAAGAGGAAAATATGCAGACGTGAAGGGGCTACTACCACTAATGAACCACTAATGAACTATGGATCCTTGAAGTGATACTATTAATTAAAAAAAAAAAAAGACTATATGATATAGTGACATATGATGTTGTTTCCCTCCCCTCATTCTTCTTGGGGAGCAAGTGTTAGGCTACAGATACTAATCCCCTGTGGTACTGCAAGGGCTTCTATGAAGTTTTCTGGTCACTTATTAGTAGGAATAAAGCACACAGGTGAGATTGAAAACAGGGAAAAGGTTTTATCTTTCTCTGTATCTCCTGGGCTTCCTATTGACAAGCAGCCAGAATCCTCTATACATGGAATAGGGCTTGGTAAGTGCCTTCCTTTCCTACAGTTAAAATGAAATAACAATACAGTAAATCCCCAATTATTCAAACTAATGAAGGAAAGTGGCAGACCAGCTGATCCCGCCCAAAAAAGAGTGGATAATCCAAAAACAATATTAGTTTGGGAGGATGGGACTTCTTGAATCTAGAAATAATTTTTGTATCTAGTAGAGAGATGTTGTATTTGCCTTAGAATGAAAATTAGATTGGAACTGAATACTTAAATCATATGCTCCCTGACAATTAGGATGTACAAGAGGCAGACTGTCTTATGATTAAGTGGAAGCCACAAGGATTGGCTGTGGAGTCAAGGACATGGGTTCAAACCCCATATCTGAGACTACTTATGTGATCTTATATAAAGTGTTTAAATCTCCCTGGACTTCAGTTTCCTCATCTGTAATGAGAGCAGGTTAGACCATCTGACCTGAGATCCCCCTTCGATCTATGATTTTAATTATCATTCTATTAGAGATGGTCCACAATTAAAACTTCATTGCAGCACGTGAAAAAATGCTATGGTGTGGTCTGTATTAAGAAGGAAATTTCTTGAATTTTCATGTGATGTTTGACTTGCTTCGAAGAGGTAGTTGATATTTATTGCTCAAAGGACACATTTCTCTTTATTTTTGCCAGTTACTAAACTGATAGATCAGGAAAATATTCTAGAACTCCTCTCCCTGTAATTCAGCACCCCATTCTTGCTCTCCTTATGGACAATATAGAGAGATGAAGACTGGATGAAAGTACATCTCAGTAAATTTCAAACTGTTTGAATGGGTGAACTCCAAAAGAATTCCTTATGGACTAAATTCAGTTGGAGTATGGTCTCTAGTGGAATGTTGCTGCAAGGTTCAATGTCATCCAATGATGTTATTAAGGACTAAGTTGAAGATATGGATAACATGCTCATCAAACTTAGATATGATATAAATTAAAGAAAGATAGCTATCATATTTGGTGACAGAGTACATTCAAAAAGATTTCAACAGATAGAATAATAGTCTCAATCTAATAAGATAACAATATTAGGAATAAGTGTAGAGTCATATACTTGAGATTTAAGAATCAAATGCACAATTACAGATTGGGGAGGCATAGACAGTTAGCAGGATTTTTAAAAATCTGTATGTTTGGTGAAAACTCAATAAAAGACAATATGGTGGCCCCTTTCAAAAAAAAAAAAAAAACAATCATCATTTTAGGTTGCATTAATAAAAGTAGTATCCTAATCAAAGGATCTTCTCCCCTGGCTAAAGCACTTATAGAGTATGTTACTTTATTTATGTTTAAGCATTGCATTCAAAGAAGGGCATCAATAAGTTGGGATGTATCCAGAGAAGTCCATATAGAAAAGACAATATATACATCAAACATACACATACACACACACACACACATATGGATAGAAAACAGAAATAAGGAAGACCTGAGTTCAAACCTAACTTCAAACACTTACTAGTTGTAGGACCCTGAATAAGTCACTTAACACTGCTTTCCTCTGTTTCCTCATCTGTAAAATGCACTAGAGAAGGAAATGGCAAATCACTCCAGTATCTTTGCCAAGAAAATTCCCAAAAAGTTCACAAAAAGTTAGATACAATTAAAACATTAAACAACCAAAACCACAATATACACATATATATATGAAATATATGTGTGTAGCTATGTATTCAAATATATGCATTTTATAATATATATACATGTAAACATACATGTGTATATATCTCCAATCTCCAACTTGAAGACTTGAAAAGTATTTTATCATGGAAACATGACAAAAATCAATTGTTTCCATCCCTGGAGAAACTTGAACTTGGAAAGCCAATTTAATTTAGAAATATTCATTAAGCTCCTATTATGATCAAGGTGCTTGGAATACTGAAGGAAAAATTCCAGTCCCTTCCTTCAAAAAGCTTTACATTCTATAGGAGAGTACACAACATATACACAAGTATTTGTATATCATTCTGGTTGTTCCTTACCCACTCCTCCCTATTCTAGCCATTCCATCGATCACCTCTACCTCTTCCACACTCATACCTGTGATTCTACCCCTGGGGGACAACCCTTCCAGGTTCCCTTTATGTCCCTCATTAAAATCTAAACTCCTTGAGAGAAGGAAGCATCTTGCTTCCTTATATTTCATCATGACTCAACTCAGTGACTAACACATAGTAATCACTTAATAAATGATTTATATCTATTGTCTATCTGTCTGTCTACCTATGTAAGTAAACTAAAAATATTACAAAGTAATTTTAAGAGGGAAAGAGTGCTAATAGCTAGTGTATGACATATATGTTTCTCTGCCTAGAAAGAGACCCTCTGTTGCAGCTGGTAAATGGACATTGGAACCCCTGCAGAGCTCTTGAGTCCAGGGGACCTGGCCTTTTTTAGAGGCACTGAACACTCCCCAGGGACTATGCCATCCAACTGCAGCTCTCAAAAGAGTCTGTATTGAAACTCAGCAGCAGGCAGAAGTCTGCCATAGGGGAAGGAAAGCTACTTGGGAAGAAAAAAAGCCATATTTAACAAGACAAAGAAAAGCAGCCCCGGTGAGAGGTGTGATCCATTATCGTTGCAGAAACAATTGTGTGTCCAAAAGCCTGAGGAAGCCATGCAATTAGCAGGGGCTAACAACCTGCCAGGGATAAGCAGGCTGTTCTCTGTAGTGGGAGTACGCTCCTGAATTTGGGGGGAAAGGAGAGGGAAGAGAAACTGAGCAGAGCCTTAGGTCCAAAATTGAAGGTCAAACATGAAAGAAGAAGCAGGTCCAATTCACCCTGGGGAAGGACAGTGCAGCTCTATAGAAACAGAGGCAGAGAGGAGGGAAGTGTTCTAGAAACACAATCAAGAAGGGGGCAATTGTGATGGGAAGGAGAGACACAGTTCTATCACAAGAGGATTTGATAAAAAAAAATGAATAGTTAAGTTGTAGGAAAGAAGATGAAAAAAGGACATGATCCAGCTGAAAGTGCTGGAAGAAAAATCACACCTGTTGTATGTGACCCCAGAGGTCAGAATTAGGAAGAGCAGGGGTGGTGATTGCAGAGGCAAATTAGTCTGAATGTCAGAAAAAGTCCTACAAAATTAGAGCTGTTCCAAAAAGCTGAGGGATGGCAGGAAGGGGTGATGTGGGAATGATGGCAGTAAGTTTCCAGACAGAGGCTGGATGACTATTTGTTGGGTATGTCACAAAAGGGATGCTTTTTAAGCCAGGGATTGGGAGTTCCTGCTAACTCTGGAGTTCTATTATACAATATGATAAAACTCCAGGTCTCAGGGAGCTTCCTGTCTTAGAACACCAGAGCTGGAAGGGATATCAGAGAGCATTTAGTCCAACTTTAACTTGACTAGGAATCCCTTCTCTGATATTCCCCACAATTGATTATCTAGCCTCTGAATGGCTATTTTTAGATTCAGTGAATGCACTACCTCCCAGTTTAGCTAAGTGTCAAGGGTAAGAGGCATGAAGAGTTAGAAGACCAGCACAAAAAAATGCCTGAGGGAGGGCCAAATGTGTCTTTTGTTAGTTGTGTGACTTTGAGCAAGTTCCTTCCTTTCTTGGAGTCTTTTTTTTTTCTGTGAAAGTAAAAGGATGGGACTAAATGCTATTCAAGTTCCCTTCCAGCTCTTAATCTTGAAAACTGTATTTAGAAGCAATATTGTTACAGAAACTAATTCTCTAAGTGTATGGTGTAGGGAGAGATCCCTGTGGGCTATAGATGGGAAGGGATGGAGTCGGAGGACCCTTCTTCAGGAGGGGAAATCGAAACTGTGCCATGAACAATAGATAGAATTTCTGAAAAAGTGGACTAAGCAACAGGCTCAGTCTATTCCTTGCTGCCTCTTGCTTTGTGTTTAAAAATTTTATATAAAAGAGTATGATGGGGGAAAGGATTCTGAGAGGTTTCCTGGAAAAACAGAAAGAGGCAACCTTGAAGCCAGAAAAACTTCAGATCCTCTCTGTAAGCCTTACAAATTAAATAATTAATAATTCTTGGTATTTACAGAGTGCTTTAAAGTATGCAGTGTTTAATATATATTATATCTTTTAAGAACAAAGACTTAGAGGAAGGAATCACAGTGGTTATCTAATATAACCCTCTCCCACAATTTTTTTTTAAACAAAGGAGGCGATTCAGATTTTTACAATTCTGAGAGGTAGGTGCTATTATTTTCACAATTTTGTTGATGAGGTTAAGTAAATGTCCAAGTTTACACAGTTAATAAGTGTTTGAGATAGAATTCAACCAAAGACTTCCTCACTCCAAGTTCAAGATTTTGGCTACTGAATAGCATTGCCTTTCTGATAATAACTCTTATCATTATTACCTCTAGTCTTCATTACTACTCAAATTGTATTTGTGACTCTTTGAACTTTCCTATCACTCTATAGAAACCTCTTCACCCTGAGAGCTCACTCCTGGACTTCTCACACTTTTAAAAGCACTTTCTGCCCCCTCAATCTGTGCCTCTGATTGGCTGCTTCCTCCCAGAACCTCCATTTAAAGTAGAATGAACAAGACCTTCCAAATCTTCATTTCTCTTTGGGCAACTCTCCAAATGATCTGGCCTTTCTTGGGGACCTTCATTTCTTCCCTAATGCCCCTCCTGTTCATCAACCCATCCCCCTTTTTTTAATCTCCTTTTATGCATTGTTTCCTCTCGTTATAATTTAAATCCACTGAGGACATGAGTTGTCATTTTGCATGCATTTGTACTCTAATATTTAGCACAGTGCCTAGAATATAGTGTTATTGCCATTGGTATTAAATAATTTTTTAGTTGTATCCAACTCTCCATGATTCATTTGGGATTTTCCTGGCAAAGATATTTTACATTTCCTTCTCTAGCTCATTTTTACAGATGAGAAACTGAGACAAACAATTAATTTTTTTGCCCAGAATTATACACTTAGTAAATGTCTGAGGCTGGATTTGAAGTCAGCAAGATGAGTCTTCCTGGTTCGAAGTCTAGTGCTCTATCTGCTAAATTGCTTAACTGCTTCCTGGCACATAGTAGACAATATTTCAAGACTCCACTGTACATAAAGCTTTTCTTGATCTCTCCTCCCCTAACCACCAGTGTCTTAAACCCCCAAATTATCTTGGATTTATTTTGTGTATGCTATATGTACACAAGTGTTCTCTTCAATAGAATGCATGCCTTTTGAAGGCAGGAACTGTTTCAGTTTAGTCTTTATATCACAATCTATGATAGGTACTTAAATGCTTGTTCATGATTGATTGATTAATTGTTGATTAAAGGGATGTGCTGGAAATGGAGATGTGTGCTAGAAATGTTCAAAGGATGGAGTCAGGGTGCCTGTGGTTCTTTATAGTTTTCCCTTTTGACAGAAGATAAATGGGGTAGAAAATGGCTCTGGACGGGGATGTCAAGCCCAAAGTATCCATATATCATTGAGGCTTCTTGGGTAATATGGCCTGGTGAACAGGTAGGTGGACATGTGAATTTGAAGAAATAGCACCAGCATAATTTCTTGTCCTAGGCACAAGGATTAATACAGAAGTTAACAAAGGGACAGACCCCAGGCTAGGGTGGGCAGTTAACAGAGAAGATTAGGAGGAGACAATCAAGGTGAACCTCTCATTAGGGTAAGGCTAGGGGAGCTGTTATTGGTTATTTTATTACCGATGATGACAAGATATTCTTCTTGCCCTCCAGGAGCTGAGCTAAGTGACTACTAAATACTTAAACTATGTACATAAATCGCATACATGGGGAAAAAATAACTAAGACCAGAGACAGTAAATGATAAGTGCTAAATGAGAGCTACTGACAAGGAGGGCAGTAGGAGAGAGAAACAAAGGAATAAACAGGTTAGATGGGTGTGTTCCTGGGAGGCTTCATGGGGGTGGGACTTGAGATTGACCTTGAAGAATAGGATGGAATTTCAACAGAAAATAGAGTTCAGAGAAGAGGAGAGAGGAAAGATGAGGGGGAAGGTCTTGAACAAAATCACAAATGAAGGGACAAATGTCATATGCTGAGAGCAGCTTAGAAGCAGATATGGCTGTTTTGTGGGGCTCTTGGCTAGTGTGTGGGGTTCACATGAAAGACAGAAGACAAGCCCAAATGATGTGGTGAGTTTACACAGGAAAGAAGGCTGCATGACCCAGGTAGTTAGGAGCAGAAAGGTAGTTACTTCTGTAATCTCTGGAATTTCCAAAGAGTTGTTGTCATGCTTCCCTGAGCATGGTGGTACCCTGATGACCCAAGTTACCCTGGATACAAAATTGGGAGGGAAGGGTCAACCATGGAGATTGGAGAAAGTCAGCCAGCCTCATACCCCTTAGGGCTTTATTAGCCAAAACACCTGAAATATCAAATGTTAAATATAGACCAAAGTAGATAATTATGAAATAATGAGCCTTGGGAGCCAAGAGGATAAATTAAAAGGTGATCACCTGACCTGAGAGGTGCTCACCTGAATGTTAAGAGGAGAAAGGATTCAAGAAATGGAAAGCATAATTGGAGAGCAAAGATGAATCTCCTCATTTTTTCCAGAAACCAAAGAGATAACACATCAAGCCAAATTATTAGCTGTGTGATCTTGAACAGACTCTTTCCTCTCTCTGGGTCTCAGTTTTCACATCTGCCAAATGAGGGAGTTGTATTAAATGATCTCTAATTCCCTTCTAGATCTGATGATCCTATAATTCCCAAAGATCCTATAATTCCCCTTAGAACTCTGGTTCTTTCCACTGAATCTCTAAAGTCATAAAGGATGCTGCTTCTGGGTTTGACGAAAGAGTAGTAATGATTTAACTCTCAGATGAGCAAATTTCTGCATGTGACACTGGGTGGATTGGTGGAGGGGCATGCACACCAAACTTTTATGAGAAATGAAATATAGTTCCTGCTCTCAGGGAACAGGAATCAAAAAGGGAAATTATTCCTCACAAATAACACTTGTTAAATACATCTGAGAGAAGGGAGTCTTGAAATGATACTTAAATCAGATTTTTGGGCACTAAACAGGAAAGCAAAAGGAGAACTCTAAAGGTGAAGATATACTAATGGTAAACTGAGGATGGCTCTTTAAAATGAGACAGGCCTCAAGAAGTCAATGAAGAGCTGGGAGATTTAGAGCTGGGAAGGGCCCTAAAGATGATCTAGCAAAGGGAGCTCTTACCATGGGGTCCAAGAGCTTGTTATTAAAAGTATTTTGAAAAGTGTATTTCAACACCACTGGGTTCTTTATACTTCTGTAATTTACAAAATACAATTTTCCACATTTGTTCAGAGAAGAGGGCCATGGCACCAAAAAAACTCAAAAATTCCTGATAGAGTCCAAGCCCCTTATTTTCTAGATAAGGAAACTGAGTCTCAGTGAAGTTAAGTGACACTACACAGTAAGTGGCAGAGCTAGGAACAAAACCCACATCTCCTGACTGTGCTGCTCTCCCCACGACATCACACTGAAGTGCTTCTAATTTCTTAAAATAAGCACTGTTCTTCTAGGCATAATTGTTTCTTTTTAATCAGGCACTCAGCGTTTGCGTCTCTCAAATTCTCCAAGGCTCTAATCAAAGGAGGGGTCAGCTACTCCCTGGGAGCCCAAGAGACAGATACACTGAAAATTTGAGGTTCTGAGCCTCTTAGAGGCTCCACTAGGGGGAGTATTTGGCTCTTGGAAGAGGTGAGTAAATGGTACCTGAGTTTGAATCTGGACTAAGGGGAGGTGAGAGCCTTTACTAATTCATTTATGTTCCCTTATAATCTGCAAGGGGAAACAGGGCACTCCTTGCTTGGTTCTCAAAGATAAGTTTATTCACAGAATCCCAGAATCACAGAGTTGAAAGGGGTCTCAAGAATAGCCCCATCCATACCTAAACAAGCATCTCCACAATATTTCCCTAAAGTTGACTTCCAGTCTTTGTTTAAAGCAAAAAGGGGGCATGGTCTCTGGAGGCAACTATTCAGGGCCTATAAATGGAACTTCCTCCTGAGACACACAGTAGGCTCCTGACTGGTGTTCATTGGATGAATAGGAGGCTGCCATAGTGTGGTGGAAAGAATGTTTGATTGGGAGTCAATGGACATGAGTTTTGCTCTGCTAATGACTATTTTAATCTCTCTGGGACTCAGTTTCCCCATTTGTAAAATGAGGGCTAAAAATTCCTTCCTATCTCTAAACCTTTAATCAGATGATGGAATGCAAGAGCAGTAGCGTTAAATATTAAGATGAACTCCTTAAGAAAAAGTTATATTGGGGCAGCTGGTTGGTGTAGTGTATAGAACATCAGCTCTGAAGTCAGGACCTGAGTTCAAATCTGACCTCAAACACTTAACACTTCCCAGCTGTGTGACCCTGGGCAAGTCACTTAACCCCAATGGCCTCAGCAGAAAAAGGAAAACTTATATTTAATGTAATGAATTAAGGTTTGCAAAATGTTTTCGATATAAGGTCTCTGGGAAGTAGGTGCAACTTCCCATAATTTACAGATAAGAAAACTGAGGTAGACAGAGGGAAAGTGATTTGCTTAGAATCACACACCTAAGTTTCTTAGGCAAGATTTGAATTCAGGTCATCCTGACTGTGGATCCATCTGCCTACTACCTAGCAGTTTTGATGCATAATAGTAGCAAAAAGACTTTAGAAACAGCAAAAGCTCAGGAATAAGCTCTAATGGATGAACAGTTTGGGCAGCCCTGCTGATTGGGTTGGGCTTCCCATTTCTAGTTAATTCCAGCAAGGCCTTCTAAAGGTTAAGAAAAATGCTCACGACGCATGATGAAATTTTACCTCCCACAAATACAATATCCCTATATTAAGTATCTAATGTGTACAGAGCCCTGTGCTAGGGACTGTGGAAGCTGCAAAGTCATACAAGAACATGTTCCCCATGCTGGTTAAATTCACATAGCAAGGTCCATGCAAAGGTAGTGGGGAGGATGATACATATACAGATAATGATAAGATAGTACAGCATAGAGTGCAACAAGAGTAATACAGATACTGGAACAAAAGGGCTAAATGTGCAACCCACATAGCATCAGAAACTTAAAAGGGACCTCTTTTATTTTGCAGATGAGGCAGTTGAGGCCCAGAGAGGAAAAATAGCAGTCAGTCCATAAGCATTTATTAAATTTCTACTATATGCCAGATAGTCTGCTAAGTGTTAGGGATTCAAAGAAAGAAAATAATAATATGAGTCTCATAGTAATTAGCAGAGATGATATTTGAACCCAGGTTCTCCAACTCCCAAATTCATGTACTTTCCATTGTACCATGCCTTCTTCCTCAATTCACATCAGGAGAAAGGATTTATAGGTAGGAATGAGGAGGAGAGATCATGAAAGCTTTCATAAAAGAAGTGACATTTGTAAAGAATGAGTAATATTTCATCCTTGTAGAGATTAGTGAGCAAGCAGGAGAAGCAGGTTACTCCAAGCCTAGGGAATGCTGAAAGCAAAGATATAAAGGCCAAAAAAGAGTATTTACATTGATTCTCTCTCTCAAAGACACATAAAAAATCCCAATTCATAATGAGCTGTTTGGAGGTATTATTGAAGCTGTGATAGGAAATTCATGCTGATTTCCCACTTACTGGGATGTGTTACCTGATTTGTCCAAATGCCACATCTCTATGTATTAATTTGCTCCACCACGATGCTGATTACAATGAATGTTCTGTGGCTCTTAAGATGGCACCACCCAGCATCCCGCAGGCCAGCTAGGCAGGAGTTTAACATTGGCCCTTGGGCAAAGACAACAGACATCTGCTGTTCTTTTGCTAGGAAGCCAAAGCCACAGTAAGTCTGGAGGTCCTTGCTCGGAGCAGCCTGAACCTGGTGAATTCATGGCTCCTTTCTCAAATAGCTTCCATTAGCCCAATTCTGAGATGTTTGCATAATTATGGGAAGTTCAGGAGAGATGAACCTGAGGGACCAGCGGAGTAAGCCAAACTTTCTGATTACAGAGAGAAATGTCCACGTAAAATATCCATCTGAAATGCAGGGCTGCTAACAGAAAAGAGCCATGGGCCAGTTCAATTCCTTGAATTGTGTATTAAATACCTGGTCCAGATATAGCATTAAACAGGACTTAGGTCCTATCTTCAGCCAGTTCACAGTTTAGTAGATTGATAAGGCAAGTAAACAAATAACTACAATGCAAATGAGAATAATTGATTCCAAGGCAGACACACAAAGGGCTGGGAGATAAAAAGGGAGGGAGAAGCCAGTTCCAGCTGGGATAAGCAATGAAGGCTTCCTAGGGAAGACAGCACTCAAACATGGCCTTGCAGGATGCTCAATGTTGGATAGTCAAAACAGAGATTTGTGGCTAGAAAGACTTCTAGTTTCAATCCTTTCATTTAGATCCGTAAACAAACCAAGACTCTGAGAGATTAAACGCTTTGCAAAGTCACATAGGTCATCAAGCAAGGATTCAAACTCAGGTCATCCATTCATTCCAAACAGAAGTTCTTCCCACTTGAACAGGCTACCCCTGGGGAAACGCTGAGATGAGGCATCTTGTTCTGATGAGTCTCATGTATGTAGTCCTCTCAAGTCCCTCCCCTGGTGTCCATGTTCTCAAATCATGTGGCCAGGCTAGCCTATCTATGTAAATTCAATTCAATGTGCATTGATTAAGTACCACTACTGTTGAAGAAACAAATAAAAATGTCCCTGTCCTCAGGAAGCTTAGATCCAAATAAATGAAGGAATCTATCAAATTCCTTTTATGATTCAAACATAGTGCTAATATCTAAACCAGGAAGAGCCAAAACAGAAAAAGAAAATTATCAACCATTTTCCTTAATTGAATATTGATGAAAAATTTAAATAAAATATTAGCAAAGAGTTTGTATTCTTTGGGGATATAAGTAAAATATATACAGATGATCACATACACACAGAAAGTAAATGGAGGATAAGAAGAGAGCAATACTAATGGGAAGGAATCAGGGAAAGTTTTGTGTAGGAAGTAACTTGTTACTGGGATGCCTCTAAGGAAGGTAAAGAATTCCAAGAGGTAAAAAGACAAGAAAGAAGGTAAGTGGAGGCATGTGTACAAGGAAAAGAGATGACATGCTTGATTAGAATATAGAGGGTCTGAGGAGAGGAATATGTATTCAGCCTGAAAATATAGTCATATTATGATGGACAAAGAGAAGAATTTGTATTTTATTCTATAAAGCTGTATTTTTTTTCAGTGGCAACTGGGAACCAGTGAAGTTTCTTGAATAAAGAAGTGTCATGGTTAGATCTGTACCACTAATCATTTTCCCAGTTACATGACAACAAAGATATTTGTTTTCTTCTGTCCTGTCCTCTTAGTATACAAAGATATATTTTGATGCACTTAGCCAGACCATATCATAATATACAAATTCTTAATATGGAAATCTGTGAAGTTATTTTTTTAAATAACATAAGTCAACATAATTGGTTTCTGTTTTTACTTCATTTTGTTTTTTAATGCATTTAAAAACATTATTCTGAGTCCTGAGAAGTACAAAAATTTTGCCAGAATACTCAAGGGATCCCTAATACACAAATTGTTAAAAAAAAAAAAAAAAAAAAAAAAAAAAACCTGGATGAGAGAAAAACTAATAGACTCAATAGGGAATAAAACCAAGACTTTGGATTCCTTAGTACATTCAAGGGGCTATTTTGTGTAATCATTCAACTAATAAATCGACACATATGCTGATCACATATTGTTTGTAAGGCCCTAGGCTATGTGCGATGGCTAGAGGCAAAGAGGTACTACTGTAACTCTTTGAGGTATAAAGCTCTGGTCTGATAGAACTCAGAGCTGAAATGTTGAAATAAGACATCCTGTTGATATTCTGTTTAGGGACTGACTGTGCATTTGGAACTGAAATCACCACTAGAACTTTATAGCCCAAATATCTGCCCTACCTCCTTAGGTGTCCAATCAGAGAATATTAGAGTAAAAGGTACCTACCTGGTGGCTAAGCATCTGAATAGAGATGGTCTGTTTATAAAGCAGAACAAGAATAAGATTTGAGATTACTAGAAAAAAAAATCCTCTTAGAGATAATGAAAACACATCTCCCTCATCTTGGGAGAAAAGGGAAGGGGAGCTCCAAGTGCCAAATGCTGAATACACTAACAGACCTGTTGTTCCAACCCTGGTTGGTTGGTTTTGCCATTTTGTTATTTTGTTATTTTACTGGACAGGTTTAATTGTTTCTAATTTGATTGTGAGTTCCTTGAAAACAAAGATTATCTTTTTTCCTTTCTTTGTATCCCCAGAGCTTGGTACAGTGCCCAATAACAGCCTTAATAAATTTTTTTCGACTGACTGAGGGGAGGGATTACAAGAGACAGGAAATACTGAAAAATAACTTGGTGTTTTAAAAAGACACTTTAAAAAGGCGTTTAATAAAGTGTGTAAAATATTTAAAAGAAAAGCAATCTCATAACTGACAGACAGAACCAGAAAGATTCAGATCATTCCAGCTCCTTAAAAACTGTAGTTATGAGGCAGACATTCTTCTAAACCAATCCTTGAAGGGAAGATCACCCTCTTAGAATCAGAGAGACATAGTTGTAGATGGGAAGATCTTCAGATGCTATCTAGTCCAATTTTTTCATTTTACAGATAAGGAAACTGAGGTCTAAAGAAAAGTGATCCCATTTGGGATTTTCTTGGCAAAAATATTGGAATGTTTTACCATTTCCTTCTCTAGCTTGTTTTACAGATAAGGAAACAGAGGAAAACAGGATTAAGTGATTTCTCCAGGGTCATATAGCTATAAAGTATCTAAGACTGAATTTGAACTTAGGAAGATGAGTCTTCCTGACTCTAGATGCAGCAATCCATACACTTTGCCATCTAGCTGCCCTGTAAATAGGTACTAAGTAGAAAAAGTGAGATTTGAACCCGGGTTCTATGACTCCTGGTCACTACTTTTTCTATAACATTATATTGTCCTCGGTTCTGGAAATAGCTGAGCTATAATTTTTTTTTTTTTTGCCTTAAGGATCCTCAGTTGGTCTATTCACTCTGAAGCTTCTTCCTGTTCTATGTTCCTACTCTGGTGACTTTTCCTCTGTACTCTCTTCTCTCTAGTTAATACCTGCTTACATCATTAAAAGGGCTGAGTTTAGGGTAAAGTAATGAAGGTCTTATAATCTGCTGGATTAGTTCAATCATCTATCTTTGCCATATAATGCCATTTGCTTTCTCTGTGAGTTCCATGTTACCCAGAAGTCTCAGGTTTCCTGGAATTTCTATTAAAAAAAAAAACCCTGACTCTCATCTATTTGGTCATACTCAAGAAGAATCATAAAACTGGCCATACCCCTTGACCTTGTAATCCCACCTTTGGGAATTTAGACTAAGAGAGCAATTTTAAAGGGCTGTTTGTTCAAAGATATTTATGACTGTACTATAGGTCATAGCAAAAAATGGAACACTGACTAAACATACTCTGCAGCTGGGGAATATAAGAATGGGGAAGAAGTGTGGATAGTGGAAAGAAACTGGACTTGAAGTGAGAAGACCTGAATTCTAAACTCTTCTCTGCTACCAAATATCTATATGATCATGGATAAGTCTTTTTTTGTTGGACCTTGGTTTTCCTCTCTGTAAAATTGGTTTTGTGATATTTCAGTCATGTCTAACTCTTCATGTCCCCGTTTGGGAATTTCTTAGCAAAGAGACTGGACTGGTTTGCCATTCCATTTTCCAGTTTATTTAGTGAATGAAGAAACTGAAAGGGAAAGTGATTTGCCTAGGAAGTGTCTGAGGGCAGATTTGAACTCAGGAAGATGAGTCTTCTTGCTGAGACCAATTCTCTCTGCACTGAATGCCTTCTTCTATAAAATACAATGATTATACTAGATGATCTCTTGAAGTCCTAAAGTTCTGGGTTAAGTGACCAGGTATCAAGTTTCTTTAGGAAGGAAGGAAACAAGTATTAAGCACCTACTATGTGCTAAGCACTGTGCTAAGAATTTTACAAATATCTCATTTTATCATTGGGTGCATTTGTCACCCCCAATTTACAACTAAAATTGATGCAGACAGAGGTGAATTGATTTGCCCAGGACTACACAAATAATAAAGTGTCTAAAACTAAATTTGAACTCAGTTCTTTCTGACACCAGGTCCAATATTCAATCTTTGGTACTATTCAGTTTCCTTTAAAAAATGATGGGAGTTTAACAATAGAAAACCCATCAATTCTTTCATCTTCTTCTTCTGACTCACTTTCCAGCTTTGGATTGACTTATTTCTGTCTTGATTCTTTTCTCACCTGCAGGCTGGCTAACTTGTTTCTTTCCTGGGAGCCTGTGTAACTGTGTTGTTATTGGCACTCTGGTTTCCTCCATTGGCAGCAGACTCCCCAGTCACCTTACAGTGCCCACCCTTGACAAATAGTGGTCCATCAAAGCCATGGACATTATAGCACCAAGAAAAAAAATGGCAGCTGTAAATAACCAATAAATGTGTGAAATATGGAACAATTTAGGCAACATAAAACAAATAAATAAAAGGACTGAAATAACTGAATATGAATTGGCTACAAATAAATCTGAGAGGCAGCCTACAACACTGTAGTCAAGAAAGACTTGGATCTAACTCTTGATTCTGACACATACTTTATTTCTCTTTAGTCTCTGCTGACTTTCTCTGCCATGCCATAGAAACTTTTGCCAGACAGTTCACTCCACCTTGATTTCTGACACTGTTCCTCCCATTCCACAACCCCACACCCTGTTTGAATTCTTCCCAGAATCTTCATTTGAAGGAAAAGGTGGCCTAGTCAGGTCTTTAATCCTCTTCATAAACCTTCTCTACAAAGAACCACACACTCACTTTTTAACTTCCTTTTTTGTGTTGTCTTTTCCCATTAGAATATAAACTCCTTGTGGGTAGAGGCTGTATTTCTGTTTGTATTTATATTTCCAGCACTTATCACAGTGCCTGGAACATAGTAATCTTGTTGCCTTCACTAGCTATGTGACTATGGACAAGTCACCATCTCTCTAAATTTCAGTTTTCTCCCTTTTTCAAGAAATCTCTCTCATTCTTCAAGGTTCAGCTTCTACCCATATACCATCTTCTTCCTGAAGCCTTCCTTAACTGTTGCTCCTTTTACTCCATCCCAAATTTAACATAACAGCTCTGTCTATACCTCTTCTTTGCTCTCATCTCAATTTTCATTTATTATATGTATCTGGATAATGTCCCTTCTCCCCCAGTAGAATATAAGCTCCCGGAGGGCAGGTACTAAGTCGTTTTTTTAAAAAAAAATTTAGATCTTCATCATTTAGCACAGGGATTTGCATTTATTTATTCATTTATGCATTCAGTGACTTGTTTATCTATCCATCCATTCATTCATTCATTTATTTTTATTTTGAATTCATTGTGGTAAGGAACGCAGATCAGCAGCTGTTCTACAACTGATTGTCTAACAAAGTTGCCTAGAAACACTGAGATATTAGACTTGACCAGGAAAACACACACCAGGAAAACACAGCTAATATGTGGCTTGGTATATGAATATAATGGAATATTCTTATATAAGAAACGATGAGCAGGCTGATTTCAGAAACACCTGGGAAGATTTACAGGAACTAATATTCAGTGAAGTGAACAGAACCAGGAGAACATTGTACACAGTAGCAGCAAGATTATGTGATGATCAATTATGATAGACTTTGTTCTTCTCAGCAATGTGCCGATCCAGGACAATTTCCATAGGCATGGGATGGAAAATGCCATCTGCATGCAGATAGAACAATGGTGAGTAAACATGGATCAAAGCATAATATTTTCACCTTTTTCTGTTTGTTTGTTTTTTTTCCTTTCTCATAGTTTTTTTTTTCCCTATTGGCCTGATTTTTCTTGTATAACATGACAAATGTGGAAATGTTAGAAATATTGTACATGTTTAACCTATATCAAATTCCTTGCTGTCTTTGGAAGCGGGAAGATAAAGGGGAGATACAAAAATGAATGTTGAAAACTATCTTTACATGTATTTGGAAAAATAAAATACTATTGAGGGGAAAAGAGGGGGGAGAGATGATTTGATATCGTCTCCACAGCTGTTTGCCCCAGGTACATTCTGAAGTACCTGGCAAAGGGAAGATGACTCTCAACTCTCCTCCCCAGCTGCAGGAGGTTAAAACTTCCACAGAAAGACTTGCCAATGTCCTCTGCTCTGTCTGTAACCCATGGATCTCCTACCACACCAGATTTTCATGCCAATTTCCTGCTTTTCTTGACTACAGCCTTGAGAGAAGCTGAGGAATAATGAGGAAAAACTTCTATTTAATATATGAATAAACATTCAATTAATGCTTTTAAAAAAGCTGTCATTTGTTATTACCTGTAAGAAATAAGTTGTTTCAATCAACACGTTATCAATGTCTTGCAATATATGCCATAATTTGGGCCGCAATCCACCACTTCTCTACTGAGATTAGGAAAGTGCACATTTTACTCCTAGTCTTCTTAAGTCACATTAGCCACAATATAGTCAGAATTCTGTTATCTTTCAATGTGGTTTTCTTAAGTTATGAAGTCATTGTGCAGGTAGTTCTTATGGTTCTGTTTACTTCCTTTTGAATCAGCTCATGCAAGTCTTTTCTGAATTCCTTTTCTTTGCCATTTCTCATGATGAGATAATTAATCTTCCACTACATTCTTACACTACAATTTATCCATTCATTCACTAATCAATAAATGCCTACTGTATTTCTAATTCTTTGCTACCACAACAAGTGCTAAAGAGCTGGTGCTTTCTATCTGATTTTACTGTCACTCCAAAATAGCTATCTGGCAACTTGACTGCATTTCCTTAGATATCAGATGGAGAGAGGGAAGAAAATAACATTCCCTATGAAAACAAAAACTCATAGAAACAAGTTTTACATGTAGATGTCAGATTCCTGGTGAGTGAGTTCAGATTCTAGAATTGGAAAAGGATTAAAATCCTACAGACCTGCCCTCACTTTCTGGCCCTTTCTTTTAGCCCAGCTTGCCAATTACTACTGGTATTATCAACGTTAATGAAGCCATTGACCATCATCATCATCATCATCATCATCATCATCATCATCATCATCATCATTCTTCTTTTCCTCGTCATCATCATGGGGCAGCCATTGTCAGGAACCACGAACTCTGAATCTATGGTATTCCTATTGACAGTCTTATCACCAACAAAGGGAGGCCAAATTTCTGGGACTGTCTTGTCAGTATGACTAAGGCTTGCTCCACTCGCCAAATCAAATAGAGGACCCTTTCCTCCCCTAAGCAAGTGCACTAGACATATTTTCACCCTACAAATAACCTTTGAGACTAAAGCATTCTCATTATTCTATGCTAGCATCCCTTATTTCCTTCTGTCCCATCATGCAGTTGTTGACACAGGCATAATGTGTATGCAAGTTTGTTCTCGACTGGGACTCTCCCTAACTCCTGCCTAATTCTCTAGATTCTACCCTTACTCTTCATTTCTTTAAATGGCCCTCTTCCCTCATAGCCCACTACTAAATAATTTTAATTTGCCCATGAGCTTTTCACGACAAGAAAGGAATCTTGTGACTATGATGAAGCTTTATGAGCTTTTCACATTCCTAACTGCTTTTCCAGAACCTGCTATTTCATCAATCATCATCATTATCCATAATTTTATATAAGATTTTGATTAGGTCATTGTGCTAAGAGCAAAGTTTGTTATTGTCCGCTCTCTGTCCCCATCTCCAGCACCAAAATTAGTTTGATTATTACACCTCAAATAGTTTTTTACTTCCCTATCATTAAGACTAGAGTAATTTCAGAAAGGTCTGGAGAGACTTACATGAACTGATGCTGAGCAAAATGAGCAGGACCAGGAGATCATTATATACTTCAACAACAATACTATATGATGATCAATTCTGATGGACATTTAACTTATACTTTAATATATTTAACACATATTGGTCTACCTGCCATCTGGGGGAGGGGGTGTGGGGAAGGAAGGGAAAAGTTGGAACAAAAGGTTTGGCACTTGTCAATGCTGAAAAATTACCCATGCATATATCTTGTAAATAAAAAGCTATAATTAAAAAAAAGACTAAAGTAAGATTGTAGTACCCTTTTTTTCTTATACAAGAAAACACTGTATACATGTATAAGGTATAGGAGAAGGATCCTACTCAGAGAATGTAAGGCCTGACTAGTTAACCAAGGCTGGTGGGGGAAAGGAGGTGGATAAGGAGCCATAAAGGCAGTCTCTCCTAATTAGAATACAAGTTCCTTGAGAATGAACACTTTCTCAAATGTTTCTAATTATATCCTAAGGGCTTGGCACTGTGTTTGTGACAGAGTAAATACATGATAAATATTTTTCATTTTTTAAAAAATAAATTCTTAATAAGCTAAAAGCAGACAGAGACGGTAAGTGTAACTTTAAATTGTGGCAGGGGGGCAGGCCTGCCCTGAGAGACATTCATAACATTCAGAGATAGAAAGACATTCAGAGAGAAGTACAATTCCAAACCCCTCATTATACAGATGGGGAATCTGAGGCCCATAGAAAACAAAAGTGACTTATTCAAAATCATACAGATAGATTCAATCAGGATTAGAAGTTTTCTTATTAAACTATCGTTTCAGATGTTGAAGAATGATACTTATAACCAGACAGGGTGGTGATAGATTTGCAGAATAAAACATACATTTTGGACATGACCAATATGGGAATTTGTTATTGGGCTTAATTGGGCATCTTTGTTAATTTTTTTCTTTTTCTGGTTGGGATGGAGAAAAGTGGGAAGTAAAACTATAAATTGATTGTTAGTTAATAGTTGAAAAATTATTTTTAAAAGTCCATAATTTGATTTAAAACAATTCTGAGATTCTACTTCATACCTACTAAATAGACAAACATTACAAAAAAAGGAAAAATTATAAATGCTGGAGGAAAAATAAAGATACTATTGCACTGTTGGTAGAGTTGTGAACTAGTCCAACCATTCTGGAAAACAATTTGGAATTATGCCCAAGAACTATAAAATTGTGTATGCCCTTTGACCTGGCAATATCTCTCATAAGTCAGCATTCCAAAGAAATCAAAGAAAAGAAAAAAATGTCTTTTTATACAAATATATTTATAGCCATTCTTTTTTTGTGGTGGCAAAGAACTAGAAATTAAAGTTATATCCTCAACTGGGGAATAGCTGAATAAGTTGGGGCACATGATTATGATGAAATCCTATTGTGCTGTAAAAAATTATGAACAAACCATGACAGCTCTTCTCAGTAATATAGTGATTCAAGACAATTACAATGGACTTGTGATGGAAAATGCCTCTACATGGTGATTAAAAAAAACTATGGATGCAGATTGAAGCATATTATCTTTGCTTTTCTTTCTCATGGTTTTTCCCTTTTGTTCCGATGTTTCTTTAACAACATGACTAATATGGAAATATGTTTAACATGATTGTAGATGTATTACCTAATACAGATTATTTGCTATCTTGGAAATGGGGAGAGAGAAAGATTTGGATCTCACAATCTTACAATACAAATGTTGAAATTTATCTTTACATATGATTGGAAAAAAACAATACTATTAAGTGGGAAAATGATAAGTAAAATGGTTTCAGAAAAATCCTGCATGACTTAAATGAATTTATAACTCAAGAGAAGTGATGCAAAGCAAAGGGAGCAGAACCAGAAGAATATTATATACAATAACAGCAATATGAAAAAACAATACTATTAAGCAGGAAAAATAAGTAAATGGTTTCAGAAAAATCTAGAATGATCGAAATAAATTTATAACTCAAGAGAAGTGATGCAAAGTGAAGGGAACAGAACTAGGAGAATACTGTGCACAGTAACAACAAAATGAAAGACTTGGCTGTTCTGATCAAGATTATGATCCAAGATAGTTCCAAAGGATCCATGATGAAAAGTGTTTTCTACCTCCAGAGAGAGAACTGATAAATTCTGGGTACAGGTTGAAGCATATTTTTTTCATTTTATTTTTCTTGGGGATTTTTGTGTGTTTTTTGCCACATGATTAAAATGGAAATTTTTTTACATGACTTCACATGTATAATTGATATATTGCTTACTTTTTCAAAAGGCAAAGGAGGGAAAAAAGGAAAGAAGAGAATTTTGAATTAAAAAATGTTAAATATGAGTGTTAAAAAGTTTTTTTACATGTCATTAGAAAATATTTAATGAAATAATTTTTGGCCTACTAAAATGGATGCTAAAATATATGTTTTGGTGCATTTCCTTGAAAAGAATATAGTTAGGGAAGTATGTTCTGTGCCTGGGGCCTTTTCTCTCCTCTCTCTTTGGCTTCTGAAGACTAAAGAAGCAAAAATTCATAAGAAGAAGTCCCAAACTCCTGACCCTCATTTTCTATTCCCAAACAACCCTCATTCTATCCAAGGAAGGGTTTAGAGCAAGTCATTCTTGTTCACAATTGACCTTCACTTACCAAATCTGACCTATTATTCCACTGAGGTCAAGCCCCTTTTTTCTCTCTCATTGGGAACTTGCAAATCAATACCTCAGTGACTCTTAGTGACCAGTGTGTCATGAAAAGATTATGTCTCCCTGTGAGGCTAGTGTAGGTGGGCTGTTCCTAGTTTAATCAGATTAGGCAGTGAATGAATGCTGATCCCTAAGTCTAAAGGATGTGGGGCTATTCTAGAGATGCTAGTCGATGAGCCAAAACCTCCTAGAACTTGGACTCATTCTTTACCTTTTTATTTATAGGTGGAGTATGCCTTCAACTCCAGCCCCAAAGTACTTCATTGCTTTGATTCCTCCTCCTTCTTGCCATCCCCCACCCAGTCATCTCAACTCAAATTGAACCATAAACTTTTATTAAGTACCTACTGTGTGCACAGCCTTATTAGTATATAGAGAAAAAAAGCATGGCTCCTGACCTCACAAAGTTGGGTTTTACTGTGGTTATAAAACACTGCCCAAACTGTGCTTTTGACAAACATATATATTTCCTGTTCCAATACTAGCCTCCTCATTATTGCTCACACAGACTTACTTGTCTCAGTCTCCACCTCAATCACTCACCTCAGCAGAATTCCACACTGCTGTCCTGTTTCTCTGATTCCCACCCACAGAAAAATCAGCATAATTTCAAGCAAAACATAGTATCTACCTTGGACAGTATCCCAGGTTTATTTGCTTATAGCTGGTGCATATCAATCGAGTAAGTTTGGATCTTAAACTATTTCTATTTTTCATCCACATTTGGAAAAAAAAAACAGCCTGTTATCATGGGAAGAACACTGAACTTGAAGTCTGAGTTTCTTGGTTTTCTCATCTGCAAAATGGGTATAATAAAATCTATTCTGCCTACCTCACAAGGGTAATTGGGCTTTTTTGATTCCTTCTGTCACTAATGCTACCCTCTCTGATACTATCTGCCATCTACTCTGTACATCTTGCATTTACCTTTTTATTTAAATATAATCTGCCTTTAAAACGTGATATCCAGGGTACTGTTTCTAGCGGGCCTTGGTATATAGCAAGTACCTAATAAATGTTTTTTGACTTATTAATAAATATCAAGTATAATATTGTACAATCAGTTTTTGCTATGGATAAGGCACTCTACCAGGCCTTGTTGGGTATTGCAGATTTGAGGTGGAAGAAACCTTTTAGCCTATGTAGCTCATCCCTCACATTTTACAGACAAGATGAGAGGTTTCAATTATGTAATCAGAGAGAAGGCTAGGATTCAAGTCCTAAAGGACTTGGATTCCTCTAGGAATGCAATGTGGCAAGAGAATAATGGCAAGAGAAAGGAAGAGGTAAGGTGCTAAACTCCTTTAAGAGATAAGGAAAGATGAGTTGGGAGCCAGTAAAGAATAGCCACCATAAATCTGATTGGTAAATCTTGATTCTATGAGCTTCAAATGAAGAAAAGTTACTGAATTATGACTGAGAAAGTAAAAGTCCAGAAGTGACAATGAAGAACAATGAGTATTTGGTATTGAAGGACCAGTGTGTTGGATGGAACGAGTGAAGATACAGACAGCAGTAAAGTGATGGTAATTTTCAGTTTAATCTCCACTATACCAATGGCTCTTGGGATCAATATAACATTTTCCTATCTCTAGTCTATTTGTGGTAAATGTTCCCCAATTCCTCAAACTTTCACTCCTAATGATACTTACTTCTTCAAGCCTGAAAACTTAAATATTGACTCCTCTTTCTACTTATCACTACATTCTGTTTCTCCCACCCCTAGTTCTGTCTACTGGAGCCCTCCAGAGCAGCTGAACTGAAATTATTGAGACTAGAGAGGTTTTCAAAAAAGAATGTAGATATTTTGCTCATCTGAAGTATAGTTTTGGGCAAGAAATACTCATTTATAGAATGTATAGCTTTGCTTTTCAACCATTAAGTGGATAGTACTAGCTGGAGGCAAAGGCAAAATTTATTTGAACATTCCACTTTGGGTGACAAGTGTCCCATCATTTCCATGGGACTTTGTATCCATGACTAAAACACCAGTGCCTTGCTCTGAACCAAAAACTATATCTCCAGGGATTATCCCATTTTACTGAGATGCTGTTATTATAAATGATCTAATCACTTGTATTCAGCCCTTGGAGTTGCTAAGAGAAGGGCAGAGATGGGAGTTTGGCCATGAAGAAAAACATTCAGCTTGCTGGATAGAAATAATTAATCAAGTCTTTATACAAAGTCACTGAATGTGAATGATGGAAAATATGTCTAGAAAAGCACAGTGGAGAAGGCTGGGGAGAAAGGCACTGAACAAGGATGCCACCTTGAGGATCATCTAATATAAATGAGACTCCATAGGCAAAGTATAAAAAAAAGCTAACGGTGAACTTTTGGGGATCTTAAATATAGAGCTGAACAGGTCAAAGAGGTCATCTAGTACAATTTTCTCCTTTTACATATGAGGAAATGGAGGACTATAAAGGGCTTGTCATTTTCTTTTCTACCTCATTTACTAGATGAGGAAACTGAGGCAAACAGGATTAAATGACTTAGATAGGGTCACACAACTAGTAAGGATCTGAGATTGAATTTAAACTCAAGTCTTCCTGACTCCATATCTGGTGCTCTATGTACTTAGATGCCCTCTCCCCAGTGTCAAACTGATATCTTTAAACATAGGTCTGCTCATGTAAACCTTACACAAAAAACTTTAGGGATTCTAGAATAAAGTATAAACTTCTCATTTGGTATTTCAAGTCCTTCACAATTTTATTACAACATCTTTTCAAACAGATTTCACATGACTTACCTTTAAGCACTCTATTATAGGCAAACAACCCTATTTGTCATATATCAGATGTAACATTCTTTTTTCTGCTTAATGATATTTTATTTTTTCCAATTATATGCAAAGATAGTTTTCAACATTCATTTTAGTAAGATTTTAAATTCTGAATTTTTCCTCTTCCCTCTTTTTCTTCTTTCTCTCTTAAGATAACAAGCAATCTGATATAAATTATATATGTATAATCACATTTATAACATTCTATTTCCCATATATATTTCTCTGGAATACATTCCCTTCTCACCATTACTACTTTGAATATCTAGCTGTATTTAAGGTTGTATTTAAGTGCCACTTCTTGTGCTAGACTTTTATCCTAGGTATTAATGCTCTCTCACAAATCAATTTGTATTTGCTTTTATGTATTTTTAAATTTACTTATCTGTGGGCATATTGGAATCTCCCAAAAGACTGGAATGTCCTTGAGGGAAAGAATGCTTTTTGTTTTTATTTTTGTATAAGCAACATACAGTATATTACCTGTCACGTGGTAGATAACTGCTCATCATTGAATTAAAGGAAATTTTTCATCCATTCATTCAGCCTCTGCTTAAAAATCTTTAGAGAAAGAACTCACTTCCTTAGAAGGAAGGCAGACCATTGTACTTTGGGATAATCATTAAGTTGTTTTTCATTAATTTGTGCTAAAAAAAACTAGTAATTTTTTAAATCACTGCTATTGATTGAAATTAGGTGCCTCAGAAGAGAAAGGAAGATTTTGGATATGAATATTGTGTTAAGATGGTAAAAGAAAAAGAAAAGAAATCTAGGTTGCAGATTAAAATATAAAATTGATAAGATCTAGAGTGTGACAGAATGTACCTAATGTGGACTAGTCAAATATATATTTTCAGGAGATACAGAATCACAAACTCTGAATATTAATGGCAATCATTGCTAACATTTAAAAAGAACTTCTTTGAAGGTCATTTAATCCAACCTGGACCAACACAAGAATCCTCTCTATAACATATCCAGTAAATGACTATCCAGCTTTCAATTTAAGATCTTAAGTGAGAGAGAACCCACAATGTCCCAGTGTAGGCAATTCCACTTTGGCTTGTCTCAAATTATTAGGCTATTATACCCTTCATTCATTCTAAATTCATTCTAAGTCTCTCTTCAGTTTCTACCTATTATTCCTAATTCAGCCCTCTACGGCCAAACAGATTAAGTCTAAACCATCTTCCATATGACAATCCTTGAATATTTAAAGATACCTATCATGTTCATTTATGTTTTTTCTTCTCCAGGCCAACTATCCCTGGTTCCTTTACCTAATAACTACAAAAAAACTAACTTTAAAGTGAAGATGGAGATAGAAAAAACTGCTCACATCTTTCTGTCAAGCAAGAAATCACAAAATATAATAGCTATAACATAGAAGAAGAACCTCAATGAAAGGACCAATGATTCAAAAGATACAACAAGAAGAGAGACGGGAATTCAATCCATGGCCTCAGATACCTAGATACAAATTTACAAAACATAGGTAATAAAGTAAACTAGGGAAACTACTACAAGGAAATAAACTCAACTTCAAAGATACCACTGATAGTTGGTAAATGGGACCCATGAGTGGAATAAAGCTAAAGGAAGATTAAATATATTTTTAAAAGAACAGAATCAAATAAGGGAATAGTAGAATACAATTGTACATAAGGAAAATAAACAAATACTAGTATGATGAAATCCATGAATGTTCTTTGAGTGAAGTAATAACAGAGAAAAATAGCTGATAATGTATGAATATATTACAGATCACCAGACCAGAAAGAGAATTCACATCAATAAACAGATCCCAAACTTAAGATGAAGGAATGATATAACAGTCATGGGCAATTTCAACTATTTGAGCTTCTGATGTTTTGTTCTATGCAAAAGTAGGAAAGGCAATTAAGGCAAATGAAGAATTTAAGTATATTGTATCACTTAAAAGGTAGAGGTAGGTGATTTGTCTGACATCAATATTTCAAACTGAATTATGGTCAGCAGGAAAGTATTAGTAGAAATGAATGAGACCTAGAGAAGAAGTGATTATCACCTTAGAATTTATGGGGAAAAATAAGAGGAAATCTGGTCATAACCCAACATGAAGCCAAGACTTTAAGAGAGGGAATGAAAAAAATTCCAAAAAATTATAGTTCTATTTTTATGTCTTAAAATTATGTAGTTGAAGCTGGCCCAAGATTAGTAAGTAGCTCTCAAAAATGAAATTTTGAATTCACAAACAAAACAGATTTTGATGAGGAAGAAAAAGGGGAGCTATTTAAGGAGACCAATATGAACTCATAGGAACTTGTTAACAAACTTTAAAATATTTTGAATACATATATGAAAGAAAGCAAAATAGGTAATGAAAAATGAATACAAAAGAACACAACAGTTTTATAAGATTAGTGTTAGGAGCACCAAATGCTCACACTTATCTGAGACTAGTGATAAACACTAAAAATAATTGAAAGAATTTCAGTTCTTTCAATTGAGGCAAATGGTAATTCAAATGGAGGAAAAGGGCAAGTTAAAGGAAGAATAGGACTCCTATTGGGGATGTTCAGGGAAGACCAACAAAAGTTTGGGGAAGGGGAAAGGAAGACCAACAATTATTACATTGCTTCTATTTTATGTACCAAGGAGAATGGTCTTCAGGCCAGGAAGGTTGCTCCACAAAAAAAAAAAAAATGGCTGATCGGGAATTAATAGCAAAGTTAAAGGATGATATTTTTGAAAGAACACATTCAATAAGCTCAAGCCACCAGGCTCAGATGAAGTATTTATCACTTAAAAGTACTGTGTATATACTGAAAGAAATGGCAAGTGGTTAGCTGAGCTATTGTCAGTGATCTCTGAAATCTCTGAAAGTAAACAATAGAGGTATAACTAGAAATCAGCAATTTTTAAAAAAAAGAAAAAATAAGGAAAAGGGTGGAATTCTGAAACAATAGGATAAAAAGTTTCATTTTATTCCTGGCAAAATTTTCATAGATAATTAAAGGGATGGTTTGTGAGCATTTAGAAATAAAAGTAATGATGACTAGAAGCCAACTTGGCTTCATTCAAAATAACTCCTGCCAAACTAATCTTTCTTTCTTTTTTCTTCTTTTCTTTCTTTCTTTCTTTCTTTCTTTCTTTCTTTCTTTCTTTCTTTCTTTCTTTCTTTCTTTCTTTCTTTCTTTTTTCTTCTTCCTTCCTTCCTTCCTTTCTTTCTTTCTTTCTTTCTTTCTTTCTTTCTTTCTTTCTTTATTCCTTCCTTCTTGCCTGCCTCCCTCCCTTCCTTCCTTCCTTCTTTTCTTTCATCCTGCCTTCTTGCCTTGTCTCCTTTTTTTTTTTTTTTTGGCTAGGAATTAGACTAGGGAAATGTTATAGAAATAGTATACTTGGATTTTCAGCAATTTAACAAAATATTCCATACTTATTCACAACATGAAGAGTCATGACAAACTAATAGTCAAGTTGGTTAGATTTGGACCTAGCTAAATGATCAGATCTAAAAAATGGTCAGTATAAACACAGAGAAGGGTTTATTTTGGAGTACCTCTGGGATCTGTCCATGGTACTATTCAATTGACATTTTGACTGTGTAACAATATCAGTGACTTGACTGAAAACACAGAAAGAATGAATGTTTTATTTTCTGATGACACAGTTAGCATATTAAGTGATACAATCTGTATCCCAAAATACCTTGACATGGTAAGATAGTCCAAATTTAATAATATAAAATTTAATTTACATAAATGTAAAGTTTTAAACAGGTTTGGAGCAGTACAGGATTTTTAGTGAATTTCAATCAATATTAGTCAACAGTATAAGTTAAGATGGAGGCCAAAAAAGCTATTCCAACACTACTCTGTACATAATCTAGTATTCAATTGAAGGAATGTGATAGTTATATTGTCTTCTGTCCAGGTCAAGTCTTATCTGGATACATAATATGCACTTAATTAATACTTGCTATTTTTACCCTTTCTCCTTTTTCAAATACAGAAACTAAAGCTTAGAAATGTTCAAAACGTTGCCCATGGGCACAAAACTATCAAGTGTCAATGGAGAGTTAGAATCCAGTTAGGACAGCATTCTTTTCACTCTGTCATATAGCCTTCTTAAAATGTGTTGAACCATATTTTGAATGAATGAATCTTATCTGAATTAATGTCATCAATTCATAGAAAATATACTTTTTAGTGTGCTCAGTTTCCCAAGAAATACACCATGGGTTTTACAGAAAGCAAACCTCAGTCTCAAGATAAACTGTCAATCTAAGCTCCTCTTCAAAGGGAAATTCTTCCTTCAGACCCTAAATGTTTTTTCCCTGTGAAGTAGATGGCAGGTATTTTTTTGAATGTAACTTCCAAACAATAGTCCTAGATAGAACACTTCTGTTAGAGAGTTAAGTTCATAAGCCCAGCCTGATGGCCAGTATCTTTCCACTCCACTTTCATCCCAAAAGACTCGGGATTGGACAAAGGTCAAAACACAGCCTCTTTCAGGTAAATTCTACTTTTAGTGAGTTGAAGAGAGAGAGAGACAGAGAGACAAAAGCAATAGACATAGAGAAACAGAGACAGGGAGATATAGAGAACAGGAAAAAGGGAAGGGAAGGGTGAAAGAAAATGAGGAAAAGAAAAGAGAAAGTAGAAAGATGAAGAAAAGGACAGTGAAGAATTGGAGGGAGAAGGGGGAAGAGTAAGAAGGGAAAATGGAAGAAAGAAAGGAAGAGGAAGGGGAAAGGAGAGGATGTGAGATAAGAGGAGGAGCTCAAAAGGAAGGAAAAAGAAGATGGAAGTAGAAGAAAAGGAAAAGAGAAAAAAATAAAAGTAGAGGAAAGAAGAGAGAATAATGAGAGAAGAGGAGGAAGAGAAGGGAAAGGAAAGGAGAGAGAGAGAGTGAAGAGAGTGAGAGGAGAATGAGAAAAGAAGAATGGACGATGAGCAGAGAAGGGTCAATGTAAAAAAGGATCAGGGGGGAAAGGGAAGCAAAGAAAGATATAATTGAAGAGGGAAAAAGAAAGCAATTATTTGTGTCCTCTAAAGGTTGTCTTCTAAGGCTAATTACTAATATGGTACAGAATTCACTTTCAGAGGACTTTCTCTTGCACACTCCATTTTCATCTTCATTTCAATCAGTGGCTAAAAGGATACTCATGAAGTGGCCACCCAACACTGTGGGCCAAGGCCACATGCTCAGGAGAGTGATGTTATATTCCAAGTTGTCTGTCCCAAAAGCCAGTAATTAACTAGGGACAAGAAGAGGCAGAAAACCTAGCAGCAAACTCAATATGATCTCCCAATGTCCATTCAGACCCTAGCACTAGAGTTTCGGCATCTCCTCCCTCCCACAAACTCCTAAACATGAAACTGCTGATGTTCTACAGGACTTTTTCTTTGAATTGTTTTGCATTGGTGAAGAAAAGCTGTATTGAACTACCTGTACTCTCTTACCCAAAAGCCTTATGACCACTGGTACATGTTTTTGAGATTTCTCATAGGGTCAAGTCACTCTAAGAAAAGATGGGATCAAGATGGGAATTGCATCTGGGGCTAGAAATGGGATCAGTTTAGATTCATGATGGAATCTCATTCTTGGGCTTCAGAGGGAATCAAGCCAGCAGCCTTATCAAAAAAGAAAAGAATCTTGGAGATTGGGCTGAAAGCTACACCATACTTCCCCCTTTATCTTAGCCTAAGCAATCAGATAAGTGGATACAAACCCTATAGTGATTTTCTCCTAGGATCAAATGAGAATTCAAATCCAAGTTCCAGCAGTAAAAGGTTTAGGCTTCAGAGTTTCTCAGAATCCCCAAACCATGCCTGAGTTACTGTGGAAGGCTCTACCCAATGCCAGTAGTCATAAATCATAAGCCAGAAAGCATTGCCAGGTGAGCCAAGATGCCAGGATTTTGGCCTGGGTGCACAGATGATTACCTCAATAACCAGGAGTAGGAATGTAAGGGCTAGCCTGGCATAGAAAAGACAGGCAGCAGCCTGGCTGAGGGATGTCTGGCATCTACATTGATGTAAGGGAAAGAATTCCAAATTTGAAGTCAGTGGACCCAGATTTGAGTTCTGGCATTAATTTGCTATATAAGCGAAGACTGACATTAATCTACTATATGAGGAAAGATTGGATTAGTTAGACCATTCCTATGATCCTTGTTCTCTCTTAACTGCTTTTGATTCTATGGGCATTATCCTTTTCTCTTATAATAAAAACCTTTCTCTCTCACAAAGTGTCTAGGACCTAGAACTGTCATTGGCTCTCAGTCCCTGGGAAGCATTTTTATCGAGAATCAAGATTTCACAAGTGTACACGATATCCCAATGTGGAAATTCTCTTTCTCTAATGTGAATGGGTGGCCAGTTTGTATCTTAGAGTTTTTAAGAGTTGCAAAGGAACAGAGAATTGAATAATTTATCCAGGATCACAGGAACAGTATATATGTCAGAAGCAGGATCAGAACTGTTGTTCTTATTTTACTTTATCCACTTCTTAGTCGTTCCTCTAGAGTTTAAATGTAGCCTTAAAATGACCTATTGTGGCAATAACTTTGGCCTTTAAAAAAAAAAAGAATAGGATTACTGATTAGAACAAACTCAGAATAGTTAAGAATTAGTGGGGCTAGTGATTATAACTAGAGAATCTATTTCCTTAATCTTGTTCTACAAATGCATCTTTTAAAATACCTGATTCTGAATGAATGTGGTGTTGTATGCTGAGCTAATTTAATAAAGCATGCTATTCTGGATAAAAATAGGATAATGGAGAGGCAAAGCCAGTCTCCTTCTCTGGTAACCATGCCTACAAGTAAAATATGGCAATACAATGGCAAACAGGGCCACAGCCCTGGTACCCCTGCTCACCTGGCAGCAGCATATGATGCTTGTAGACAAAATACTGGATGAAGAAAATGAGCCTTCTGGGGAATGAAAATGCAAATCTAATATTAAAAAGCATGATACTAGAAATTCAGGATCATTCATGTTTCTTCTTCTGGGTGGGTGAGGGTGGAGGAATTCCTGAAGGATAAGAGAAATTTCATAAAATTATGGAAGGGGTCCCTAAAATTCACCCTACTTTCAGTCTGAAAGGTCGATGATCTCACTGGTATTCTTCACCGCTTGCTGAGATGAGGGAGCATAAAAGTGTAGTTTATAGCCAGCTGTCCCCATGGCGTGATAGAAGGGTTACTGGCAAAAAGATGGCCTCAAAATGTCTCCTTTGCCAGCTTGAAATTCCACTTGGCTCCTTTTAGCCTGAAAGGCTTTTTGTTAGATAAGAGTCCCCTATTAAAATGCAAATAGAAAAGAGACCACACGCTAATTAGAAGGAGAAGGCCACTGAAAAGGAGAGAAATGCCAGAAGCACCCAAGAGAATAATCAATGACTTCTCAGTTTACCTCTAAAGCCTTACTAAAATTTGGTTTGACACCTTGACTTGAGCAAGGATCTCCAAGGAATTGTGTTGATGGGGTGGGGGTGGGGGACCTCCAAAGAAATGATTTTGGAAAAGAATAGTAATCTCTGGGCAGAGAACAAGCAAAAGGATGGCTCTTGAGATATGATAAATCTGGGTTGGAAGACCAAGCCCTCACTATAATCAGAGGAGAATTCCAAGAGAATTTCAAGAGAATGACAAGGGAGGAGATAGATAGCCAAAGACAAAGAAAAAGAAGAAATAAATAGGAAAGACCATAGTGCCCAGTCTCCAGAAGACTTTCCTGGTAAAGCAGAAATTTAATAAGGAAGTAAACATGAATAGCTAAGGGGAAAAAAGGGAGAGAAAAGAAGTGGGGAGAGAAAAAGGAGGAAAGAAGGAGAAAGGCAGGAAGAAATAAGAATAACGAAGGAAAGATGATATGAAGATTAGAGAGAAAGAGGAAAGAAGGATACTCGAAAAGGGATAGAAGGGGGAAGAAAAGCTGTTAAGAGATGTGGTGAGTTACTGACAAACTTGGATGTCCTGTTGTCAAGAGGAACAAAAAGTCCACATTTAGGAGCATGGCTTGGTTACCTCAAACCATAGGCATGTGGTCAATGTGGAGTAAAAGCTGACTTCCTGAACAGAGTCCTATTGGCTGCTATTCCCCTGTAAGTCAAGATCTGTAGGGGATCAGAAACCCATTTAGGAAAACAGAAAAAAAAAAGTTAATTTCCTGAAGAAAGAATCACATAACCCATTCCTGACATTAATCTGAACTTGGGATGGGTGGGTGGAGATGGAAGGAGAGTTGCTCCATATTGTGTGGATAAATAAAAAGCTTATATTGCCCTTTTTTGAAAGACAGAGGCCTGCAGCCCTCAGGTGCATATATTGTTATGTGAGGTGTTCCTCACATCTCTATGAAGGCCACATCAAACCTGACCCTGCTTTCCACTGCTGAGAAGAGCACATTTCCCACACCATGAAAAACAAAGCTTTCTTCTGCTTCCAGGACTGAGCTTTGTCAAAGGTTCTGCTTTGCTGGGTCCCCCAAGAGCAGCCTCAGAACTAGTCTCCTGCAGGGCACAGAGAATAAAGAATGTGTCAAAATTTCTTTGAAAAACTCTAGTTGGGCACCATTCTCTCTGCTTTCCCGGAGGATGCCTGGGCCATTCTTCCCTCTCCAAGGGAAGGCAGCATGGAGTCCTTCCTTAGAGTTTCAGGTGGTACAATCACTGCCAACAACTTTGATAGGTGAACTGTGATTCTGAGCCCTTGAAAGTTAGTGGCTACATTTCTCTAGATCTTAGAACTTTGGATGACCTTGATTTGGTGGTTCTCCTGAGCTAGTTTCACAAGCAATCCCAAGAAGAAATGAAGCCATAGATAGTATAAATGGTTATCATGCCCTATATCTATCAGTCAGTGAGTAACTGAAAAACACAATCCAGAGAAAGTGGAACTAACGCAAATCTCACTGTGGATCTAATCCAAATATCACCGTGGGCACCTCTGGACTCTTCTACCTTGTGACTTTGTTAATCATGCTGGCAAGGATCTTTTGTATTCCTTCTCTTTCACAGTTGTCTAGATTAACAGAATTACAATAACCATAGCTAATATTATTTAGCATTTAAAACTTTACAAATCACTTTATATGTTTATTTGTTCAACTATATTTTAATTCCACAACCTATTATTTTCACTTACAATGGAACAAGAACTGCAGTTGGCTCTGGAGATCCAAAGATCAAGAAAAGTGTCACAGTATCTGCCCTCAAGGATCTTACCTTCTACATGGGGGAAAAGCTCATTCACAAATATAAAATAGGCACGTAAACAAATCAGATACAAAGAAATTCCTAGAAAATTAATTTCCAGGGGAATCAAGAGGTGTGTCTTCTAGGAGGTAGCACCTAAACTGAGTCTTAAAGGAAACTAAAAAGCAGGGATGAGAAGGATTGGGATTTTTCCCCCCTTTCTCAGTCTTAAACTGATCATGGTTTATGGGAGAAAGGACCAAAGTAAAGAGTAGAGCAAGGATTAATAATTTCTTCAGGGTTAAGTATTCCTTTATGGATGCAGATCACAGTCCTTTCCCCATGTGGATCTGTTTTGCTCATGAATTTAAAATTTCATTACTAAAAAAATAAAAAATAAATAAAATTTCATTCCTGAAAACTTCCCACTTATCTTAGGCCAACTCCCTCTGCAGAATGTTCGGTCTTGGCAGTCTACCTTTTTTTTCTCTAAATTCTTTGAAATCAACATCTCAGAATCTCTAGCACATACCAGATTATATTCAGCTCTTCTGTCATAAACTCTCAGGTGACCAGATCACTTTCTCCCAAGGGACCATAATTTCTAGCAACATAGCTGATAGGCTTTAATAGTTCCCAAGATTCAAAAATCCAACCCCCCTGTGGCCAATGTGCTGAGATTCTGCAATGTCAGCTAGACTGTTTCTTGGGTAATAGTGATGAAGACCAGCCTTAGTTTTCAACTAAAGGTCTTTCCAGCTTGGTGAGACCTGTCTGGGCTTAATGCTCTTAAATCTGGGAGAGCTTTGGGATCATAAAATCACAGATGTAGAGCCAAAATCTAACTTGTCCAATTTTCTCTTTTCACAGATAAGGGCTTATAACCAGAGAGGATAAATTATTTGCTCCAAATCACATGGACTTCAAATGGTAGGGCTACTTCTTTGCTATGATGACATGAAAAAAAAAAGAAACATTGGGGTGATATGACAATTCCAAAGGACTTATGATGAATAATACTATCCACTTTCAGAGAGAAAGAGAACTAATAAACTTCAAGTGCAGAATGAAGCATATTTTTTCACTTTATTTTCCTTGCCTTTCTTTTTAAACAATATGGCTACATAAAACAGAAATATGATCAACATGACTTCATATAATCGAGGGACTGGAGAGAAAAAGTAAATTTGGAATTCAAAATTTAAAAAAAACAAGAATTTCAGAAAATAAACAAAAAATATAAAAGAACAAAAAATTCATTGGGGATGACAAATGTACAGATGCATAAAAATTAATCCAAAAAGATAGGGAGGGCCAAAAAGTTACAAAATTCAGAGAAACCTAGGACTAGGCCAAAACCTTTGAGATAGTTAAGTAGTATAGTGGATAGAGTAAACTTGTGATGCTGAACATCTCATCACACATAGATCTGGGGTAATAATCCATCTGAAGAAGAAGAGGAGACAACTCTTACTCCATTAACATAAGACCAGAGAAGAACAGGGACTGCTAAACCAGGACCCTGGGAGGAGAGAGAATAAGGCTGACCTCAGCATTTTGGTAAAAGCCATATTCTCCTTCCTTGTCCTAGGGCTCTTTCAGGGTGTTTAACTCTTTCAGCCCCACTTACCGGTTTTTTGTTTTGTTTTGTTTTGAGGTTTTTTTACAGATTACATAGCACTAAGACATACTAAGTCAACTTCTAAAATAAGAAGTTGCTTCTGTAGGTGCTTCATTTAACTAGGAGAGACTAGGAATATATTTCATCCACCTGGCCCAAGAAAAACTATCAAGCTCCACAGGGAAGTATGTGTTTTCACATTGGGAAGAAACTTCAGTCAAGCTCTTTGCTCCATATCGTATCAAAGATCTGGAGCTGAGAGGGACCTTAGAAGCCTAATTTAACTCCCTCATTTTACAGATGAGAAAACTAAGAGTGATTTGCCCAAGATCACAAAGAAAAGCATTTGAGACAGGTTCTTTGACTACCTTTTTGCTTGTTTGATAGCATCAGGAATCCCAAGTTGTGACTATGGATCATCCTGCCTGGTTCTAGGAAGTCTTTCCAAGGGTTTCCTAAAGGTAACTGAGACCCTTTTGTATCTGCACAAACAAATATTTTTAAATCCATACTTCCTCAGTGGGACACTGCACCCTTGACCCTGAGATTCACTGTTTTCCAAAGACAAGGGGGTTTTGAACAGGGAGGACTCACTATCACATTCTGACAAGCTTGCTCCATTGGCCAACAGTCAACCCTCCTTTAGATCAGTAGTTGGGAAGTGGGTAGGCTGGGTTATTTCTGGATATCATGAGCAGCTGGGCAGAGACAAGTTTGCAATGACTCCCAGAGTCCTACCTCAGAGATTTTGTTTAAGGGACCTTGACTTTCATGCCTCATGCTTCTAAAAAAGGGGAAGAGAATCATCCTGATGCCTAACATAGTTTATTAGAATGCCTTCTTATTATAGATAAGACCTGGGTGCTCCACTAGTATCCATACAGAAATCATCAATAAACATTTATTAAGTATTTACTATGTGCTAGACACATTATTTGTTAAAGAAAGAAAGAAAAAGTCTGCTCTACAGGAGCTCACAGTCTAATGCAAAGAAAGCAACATACATTCAATTATATACAAACAAGTTACATATAAGATAAAGTGGAAATAATCAAGGGAAGAAATTGAAATTAAGAAGACCTGGAAAAGATTTCCTGTAGAAATTCAAGAGAAATAGAAGAATGATGGCAGCCCAGATGGTCTTCACTTACTTGCATCAAACAAGAAGACATAGTCAATGAAGGAAGACTATCTAGTCGGTGAAGGAAGTCTATCTGTAGCCACTATGTTAGAGTGCCTTTGACCTAGGGGCAAATACAGCCCATCATTCTCCTGTTGGAAGCACCTATTAAGCCATGTATTACCAGTACTAGCTGGAAGAGAGACAACAAGAAGCTTGAGTGAGAAGAAGCCTACCTTCATAGTTGGCGTGAAAGCCTTGGGCACTGACGGCATAGTCACTCACAAGCCACAGAGAGAGGATGACTCCTGTGCTGACAATGGGGGCAGGAAGCTGGAAACCTGTTAACCTGGAAGGCAGGAAAAAAGATAAATGAATTTTTAAGAAAAATGTTTAATCCCCTTACTCTCTTAAGTCAATATTTTGTCCCTCTGATCAGTTTTACTTAAATTGTTTTGATGTAAGTTTATTCCCATTAATTCTCTTCTCTCCCCCATATCTCTCCTCTCCCCTTCTCCTATATATTAACCCTTTCCCTAATTTGGAGGTTAAATTTCAATGATTGGTTTCTTTTTTCCCTTGTATTTATCTATTTCTTCTCCTATTTTCCCTTCTTTTTCTCCTTTCAGATAAGTAGTTAGTTCAAAATCCCAATCCAATATCTTCCAACATGTTTATTTTGAAAATGATTGTTTTCTAAACACCAATTCAATCACCAAAGACCTGAAGGCCAGGATGAATACCCATTAGGAAAGCTAGAAAGGATATTGCTGTTTAAGATAGAAGACTGATCTCTGAGGTCCTTTGGCTTCTGAATCCCCGGAACAATATGATGTGAATGATCTAAGCAAATTCCTTATGAGAGCCCAGAAGCCAGAGAAGTAAGGTAGGATCTGGCCTTTTGTGGAAATCAGTTAGGGAGTCCTGAATTCAAATCCCACCTTAAGCACTTCCCAGTTGGATGATTCTGGACAAGTTAATTGATTTCTCTGAACCTTGCTTTCCTCATCTGTAAAATGGAGATAATGATACCTATAATAGCTACCTCATAAGATTGTTCTATTTGATAATATATATGAAATTTCTTAAAATCTTAAATGGCCATATAAATATCATTTTTATTATTTGGTCTGTATCTGCAATCTCATACATGTCAGGAGATCCCTGGGGAGAAAGCTCTCTTCACCCAAGCAGAATGAGAAACTGGGAAACTGAGAGGTTAAATGGCAAGTTTAGAGTTACACAGTCAGTAGGTGTCACAGAAGGAACTTAACCCAAGGTCTTTTGGTTGACTTGTTTATCTACTGTGGCACTCTATAATGTGTCTGCACAAAAGAAATACTATTGATCTAGAAGGACTATATGGATGAGGTAGGATTTGTTGGAGCCTGATCACTTCAGGCTGCAGGAGCAGATGGGCAGGAGCCAACTCTCCTCCCAAGTCCATTTCTCTTGGTTTCCCAGTTTGTGTCTTATTTTCCACCTCAGAGTGCTTCATCCTAAGGTCTGCCCAGTGGCCTCTCCTTGTAACTCAGATTCCCAGGGGGAAAGTATGAGCTGCTACAAGCATTTCACTAGTATTTTAGCAGGTATCTCTTAGTCCAAAGTCCAGCAGTGGTATTTTTCCTCCCCCACACCCACCCTCAACCTCGGTGAGCATTGCCATCATTGATCCAGGTTCCACTGTCCCTTTGGCACCTCTGCTGGCATTTACAGAGAGTGCATCTCTGAAGTCTGATTTAACTCTATTAAGGCAATGCCCTCTCCAAGCAAGAAAGTCCCAGGAACAAGAAAAGCTTCTGGAAGATTGAATATTATTTTTAGGGAGTTATAAAATATCCTTTCTAGGTATGTGACCCTGCGCCATCAGTTTACCTCTTTTTGCCTCAGTTTTTTCATCTTCAAAATGAGAATAAAAATAGCTACTTCACAGGGTTGCAATAAGGACCAAATAAAATAATACATGTGAAGCTATTCACAAAACTTAAACATACTACATAAATGTTGGTTATTTTTATTATTGTTATTCACAAGAACAACAACAATGATGATGAGTAGGAAGAGGAGGAGGATTACAAAGATGGAAACATAAGGCTTAGTTTGGTAGGGCAGGCAATGTCAACATAAGACAGCTAAAAATGCTTTATTTTTCCTCCAATTATCCTAGAGTACATTATCTAGAAATCTCCCTTAGACCAATAATATTCTATATTGAATTCTAGTTATTTGTGTCTATGCCTATTGGGTATATCCATTGGGTATTAGTGGACAAGTGCAGAAGAGGTTTTTGAGGAACAAAGAAAATAAGACAGATACAATAAACTAGACAATTTGATTCAACATCTAGTAAATGCCTACTGTTTGCAGAACACTCTGCTAGAACCCGAAGAGACAGAAATATGTGCAGGGATAGAAGGAATATTGATTTTCTTGGAATACTAAAGTTAGAGTCATAGAATCTGAGTTAGAATTTTGGCTTTAGCACTTATTGGTTATGTGACTTTGAGCAGATCACTTAATATCTATTGGTCTCAGTTTTCTCTTTGGTAAAGTGAGGTTTAATGACTTATAAGGTCCTTTACGATTCTAAATCTTGAACATTATTCAGCAAAGTATAATCCCCTACCACTTGAATTTTATTCTAGTAGGGAGATTCAATACATACATATGCACAAATTATTATAATACAAAATTTATACAAAAAGCACAAAAAAACCATGTGAAGGATGAGGAAGGAAAAACCATTTCCACTTGGAAGCCAAGGGCTATTTACAAGGAAGGTATAACACTTGAGTGGAATCTTGAAGGAAGATAAGATTGCAGCAGGTGGAAATGTGGGGAAATTAGAAGGTTTAGGGGTCATCAGAAAGGCTAAAGGTGAGTTTAAAGAACCCAAAGGAGTGAGGATACTATCAGATTTTTAAGGAACAAGCTAATGATCCTCAGTCAATAAGAAGTGGGCTTCAGAGAGTCAGAGAACCCCAGAATTAGATGGCACCTCAAAAGTCTTTAGCCCAAGTCAACTAATGCAGATATCTACACTGTAACATCTTTATCCTTACTTAAAGACCTCCAATAATGAATAACCTGCCACCTCCCAAGATAGCCACCAATGGACATATCTAATTGTAGGGATTTTTAAAAATCTATTTTAAATATAATAAGTTCAAAGTATGTTAGGTTTTTTCCTCTCCAGTGATAGAAATGCACTGAATTATCCTCACTCTCTCACCTAATTTTTTTTTTGTAGTTAAGGGGGCTTTCAAAGGAAAGCTGCCTCTGGATAAGGGTGCATAATCATTTGGCATTATGCTAAGTCTAGAACTATGGATTCATAACATTTTTGCTGATCATACTCTTTTATACAGCTCTAAATAATAAATTAAACACGGAAGGATCATTACAATAGGAGCATTACAAAAGAAGTTCACCACCTATATTCTCTATATTAAAATGAGAGTGGAAATAAAAAGAAATACATTATAATAGGAAGGACTGAAAGATAGCTAGGAAAAAAATAACTTTCAGGTGATAAATATCATTTAGCCCCCAAACAGGTAACAAAGTCAAGGCATGGAATCCCTTCTTCTCTGTAGACATCTTAAAGTTCCATAGCAATTCATCTGTAACAGACTACCTTGGGACAGAGTGAAGGCTTGGATGAGCTACCAAATCCCTCCTACCCCTTAATGTATATCACCATAGTTGTCTTTCTTTGGAGTAAGATTGAAGCCTCAATGCCATGCTTGATTGTGATCAATGGCACTACCTTGCAGTTAAGTGACTGCTAAGATGGCAGACTCCTTTCTTAGTAAAATAATAGTTTTATTACAAAAGTTGGTTCTGTGATATTTCAACTGGCATTAAAGATTCCAAGGCCCTAATTCCTTGATACCACATTGACACAAGCTGTGAATGGCTAATGTACATTGTCAGCAAACAATTACAGTTAAGAACTCACAATATATTGCGTTGCAATTACAGAGACAATTTACATAGGGATTTTCACCGAGCTCATATTTAGCAATACTCTGGCACTTTCAGTGTGCTAGAAATAAATCTAGGCAAAATGTTCTTCCTGCCTGAGAAAGGACCTGTTCAAACATACCAGCCATTGGGAGTCTCAGCAGGAGGGAGGTGGTACGGGCTAGGATCTTTCTTCACCACCTAAGAAAGTATCATTGTTAGGTAAACCTCCAGAATAGGAACCAAACCCAAAGAGCTATTGGCAGAAGCTGCTGAAACTGCATGCCAAGAACTACAAACACAAACTTTTAGATCTTGCCATCCTTTATTTGACACATGGAAAGAATGAAAGCACAGTTTGATAATGAATGGAGACATTTTAGATTTGAAAATCTTATTAGAGGAATATGGTAACTTTATCTTGGGGGAAAGGGCTAGAAATAGCCTTAGATTTTCTGTTAGTTATGCTTTTCTGTCAACTGCTAAACACAGAAGGAAATGGCCTTTTATAAAAGTCTGATGTTCACAATATATTTTAAGTCACTCTTTTTCATCTTTAATCAGTTTTATTTTCCATTCCACTCTCCCTTGAGCATGACTATCTTTGTGTTTCCCCTTAGCAGAGTGACCTAGGAGGTTTGGGTATTGCTTATTATTGAGTGCTGTGTGGGGGAGTTAGTTGATAGCTTGTTAATGACTAACAGCCTGTGGGTTGGCAGGTAAGACATGGTAGGCTAAGTATATATGAAAGCAGCATTTTTCTGAAACTGCCTGACCCAGAGATTGTTTTGGACAAAGAAATAGGCAGTTTCAAGATGGAAAACAGAAAAGAATGATATTTTTTTGCTCTTTAGCAGAGATGGACACCACTGATGTTATTCCCATGATCTATAGGGTATGAACTCTACATCCTCTTCCAAAAGATGGTAACCAATTATATGTGCTAACAATGTAACTGATTTCTCTCTTAGGTTACTCTGGCTTGAGTAAGATTTCTCTATTCTTCAGTCTATTAGGGAAGATAGTTTTTTCTAGAGGAAAAAAGTCTAGCCATTGAATTTTAGTACAGTAAGCTTCAATATCTGACAACACTTTAATGCCCTGACAAAAGGGATGGTTTGTGAACACTTAGAAAGGGAAGCAATGATCACTGAAAGCAAGTTTGACACTGTTTAGAATAGTTCCTGCCAGCCCTTCTTTTTTGAGAAGGTTGATTGGAAGAAATATCATATATATAATAAACTTGAATTCAGTCAGGCATTTGACAAAGTCAGCTATTATATCCTTGTAGAAAACACAGAGAGATGTGGATTGTCAATATAGTGAGGTGAATTGAGAACTGATTGATTGACTAAATCCAAAAGGCAGTGAATAAAGGATCAATATCAGTCTGGATAGTGAATCCTTTAAATACATGCCTTGGCTTTAGTCTCTTCTACATTGTCTTAAGGAGTCTGATGAAGATATTTAACATAGCTATTCATTTTAATGATAACATAGAGAAATGAGAACCAATACATTAGACAACACAGTTCAAATTCAAAGATATCTTGGTGACCTAATACGATGAGTTGAATACAATTAAATTTAATAGGAACAAATGTAAAGACCTACTTTGGATTTAAAAGACAACAGCAGCAGCAATGGACCAACTATAAGATGGAGGAGCCACTGCTAGACAACAACTTGCATGAAAAATACCTCAGAGTATTAGATGATAGCAAGCTCAATATGAATGAATAGTGTAAAACAGCTATTAATAAAGATAATGAGATCTGGAGTTGTATTAGCAAAAAGATAGTGTTTAGAACAAGAAGTGATAGATGAGAACAAGAGAAGTGATAAATGTCTTAAAATGGAACGATAGACAACATCATCACTATACTGTCTAGCCTTGGTCAAGCAATTCTCATGAGTAGTATGTTCAATTCTGAAACACTGATCAATATATGCTAGGCACTGTACTCCCACATTTTAAGATGCACATTGACCAATTGGAATAGCTTCAGAACATGGCAACCAAGATGCTGACAGAGAACTATGCCATATAAAGACTAGTTAAAGAAATTAGGAATGTTTAACTTATAGAAGAGAAGATTGGGGTGGGGGAAGAATAAGTATATATAAGAAAACTATATATAGCAACTGTTTTCAAATATATAGAGAATTCTCTATATGCAATAGGGATTAGACTTATTTTTCTTATGCTTAAAGGAAAGAATCAGTAGAAATAGATAGAAGTTGCATAGAGGTCAATAAAAAGAAAATATGTAAAGAAAAATGTACTAATAAGTAGAATGATCAGAAAATGAAACACACTTCTTTGAGAGACAGTGATTTCCCATCAGGATCACCCTTCAAGCAGTGGCTAATAGTTTGTCAACTGTTATAAAGAGGATTCCTGCTTTAATATAGCTTAAACCATATGTCCTCCAAGGGCCCTTTCAACTCTGGGATTTTGTGAGTTTGAAGAAGGAATAAATTAAGGAAAAAACAATTTTAAGAGTTCAAGGAATTGAAGAGAAATTGAAGCTCATATCGGTAACTTTGTGAAGAGAAACGTATGATAGTAAAAAGGAAGAATTGACCCACAATTCTGGAAAAGGAATGAGGTTTAGTCATGGATGATGAATATGATTCCTTCAATACAACTAGCAGAATCAATCTTTCACTAAGCACCATGTCCAACTACAAAGGACAAGTGAGTACTACTAGTATACCTAAATGCTTATTTTTCTTTTTAGTTTAAAAATTATATAATAAACTTAATGATGTCAACAAAATCAATTAATAAATGCAAAAATAAGGAATGAAATCATGCATAAAACTTAGCAATTAGCTGAGTGGAACAAAGTGAATTATCAAACAACCAACAAACATGATCTTGTTCTGAGTTTCCTTCCAAGTTTGTCTGAGATTCTGCTTACTACTCTAATCCCTTCTCCCTACTTTTCTATCTCTCTGGGTTTTTTTCAGCCTTGATCTCTTTCTCTTTTTTTTTATCTGTCCCTTGTTTTATCTCTTCTCTCCTGCTCATTCACTCCTTCCTTTTCTTCCTCTTTCTATTTTGTCTCACTCTCCCTCTTCCTTTTTCTTTTTCTCACTTACTTTCTATCTCATCTATCATTTTTCCTCTATTTTTTCCTTTCTTCCTCTCTCCTTTTTCTCTATCTTTTCCTCTTTCTCTTTTCTTTTATTTTCCCTTATTCTTTTCTCCTTTCCATTTCCTTCCTTTCATTTTTTCTTTCTCTTCCTTGCTTTATATAAGCCAGTATGCAAATGGTTTTGGTCTACTGAGCTTGCTTTGCAACTCTCCATGTAAATCTTCCCATATTTCCTTGTAAACTTCATAGTCATTCTTTTTATGGCACCATAATATTCCATTATGTTAATAAGCCAAAATGTATTCAGCCATTCTCCAATTGTGGGAAATATGTTATGTCCTTTTTTTTTCTAACATGAATGGAGGATCAATGAATATTTCTGTACAGAGAGGCCATTGTTGTTTTCTGTGATAATTTTAGAATAAGTTCATAGCAAAGGAACTGATGGGTCAAAAGGTAAAAATATGTTTTTGTCCTCTTTTTGCATGTCATCATAATGAAGGAATTACATTTTTAGAAAACCTGGGAGTTTGTAAAGCACTTCCTTCACAATAGCACTGTGAGGAAAGCCACGCAGATATTATCTTTTCCATCTTCCCAGGAAAGTATGAATCAAAAAAGTAAAATGACTTATTTGCACTTAATTAGCCAACATGTTACAGAAATGGAACTCAAATATAACTTCTCTGATGATGTCTGGCTGCCCTTCCATGATACTTCAGCTACCTTGTCAAGCTCACATTGAGGCAGAAAGCAGCCTTGTTATTGCCCCCAAATAGAAAAGAGGCTGAGTGGGGATTTCTGACACTATTAAAGGGTATAGAAGAGGCCTATGCAGAGCTGACATGGTTACTCAGAAGGCATTTGTCATACCAAGACATGATGGATAGTAATCAATCCTACTCCTGCTTATTCATGTGAAAACCAATGAGAAAGGCAGACATAATGGTAATGGTACCATTAATGTTTCAGACTGCATTCCTAAAATTTAAGAATATGGGAGCATAGATGCTCTTTTCACTTCTCCTTCTACTTTAAGATCATACCTTTGGAAGAAAAAGAAAGACATGAATGAGGGGAGCAATGGGCTCTTGAAATTACAAATAAAATTTTTTGTTGTTCTATAGTGAAAAAATGCCCCAAGAAAATGGTAATACCAGAAGGTTGCATGGTCCTAGTAGACAGAACTTTAGCTCTAAAGTGAGAAGTCCTGCGTTTCCTTCCCCTTCTCCAATGCATTTTGGTTTTGTGACTTTGAACAAATCATTTAAACTTTTTATGTCTCAGTTTTCTCAGATCTAAAATGACAGATTTAATCAAATAACTTCTGAAATCCCTGTTTACTGACTCTACTGATTTACTGACTCTACAATGAAAAACATAATGTAATCCACTTGAGGGCAGGTTTCATTTTTCTGTTTATTCCCAGTGACAAGTATAGTGCTTGGCACATTTGGTTTTTTGTCCAAGTGTGAGAAAATCATATATCTGGCTTAGACAAGTAACCTGGTTATAAGGTACAATCTTAGAGAGTCACTGAAGCACTGATATGTCTAATGAGTTACTCCTCTCCACTGAGCTAGAATGTGTCAGGGGCAGGGCTTAAAAAATATTCGCCTGAAGGACCCACACTTAACACCATATACCAAGATAAGATCAAAATGGGTCCATGACTTAGGCATAAAGAATGAGATTATAAATAAATTAGAGGAACATAGGATAGTTTATCTCTCAGACTTGTGGAGGAGAAAGAAATTTGTGACCAAAGATGAACTAGAGACCATTACTGATCACAAAATAGAAAATTTTGATTATATCAAATTAAAAAGCCTTTGTACAGACAGAACGAATGCAAACAAGATTAGTAGGGAAGCAACAAACTGGGAAAACATCTTTACAATTAAAGGTTCTGATAAAGGCCTCATTTCCAAAATATATAGAGAACTGACTCAAATTTATAAAAAAATCAAGCCATTCTCCAATTGATAAATGGTCAAAGGATATGAACAGACAATTTTCAGATGATGAAATTGAAACTATTACCACTCACATGAAAGAGTGTTCCAAATCACTATTGATCAGAGAAATACAAATTAAGACAACTCTGAGATATCACTACACACCTGTCAGATTGGCTAAGATGACAGGAAAAAATAATGATGAATGTTGGAGGGAATGCGGGAAAACGGGGACACTGATGCATTGTTGGTGGAGTTGTGAACGAATCCAACCATTCTGGAGAGCAATCTGGAATTATGCCCAAAAAGTTATCAAACTGTGCATACCCTTTGATCCAGCAGTGTTTCTATTGGGCTTATATCCTAAAGAGATACTAAAAAAGGGAAAGGAACCTGTATGTGCCAAAATGTTTGTGGCAGCCCTGTTTGTAGTGGCTAAAAACTGGAAAATGAATGGATGCCCATCAATTGGAGAATGGTTAGGTAAATTATGGTATATGAATGTTATGGAATATTATTGCTCTGTAAGGAATGACCAGCAGGATGAATACAGAGAGGCTTGGAGAGATCTACATGGACTGATGCTAAGTGAGATGAGCAGAACCAGGAGATCATTATACACTTCGACAATGATATTGTATGAGAATGTATTCTGATGGAAGTGGATTTCTATGACAAAGAGACCTAACTGAGATTCAATGGATAAATGATGGACAGAAACAGCTACACCCAAAGAAGGAACAGTGGGAAACGAATGTGAACTATTTGCATTTTTTTATTTTCTTCCCGAGTTATTTTTACCTTCTGAATCCAATTCTCCCTGTGCAACAGGAGAACTGTTCGGTTCTGCAAATATGTATTGTATCTAGGATATACTGCAACATATTTAACATATATAGGACTGCTTGCCATCTTGGGGGGGGGTGGAGGGAGGGAGGGGAAAAAACGGAACATAAGCGAGTGCAAGGGATAATGTTGTAAAAAATTACCCTGGCATGGATTCTGTCAATACAAAGTTATTACTAAATAAAATAAAATTTAAATTAAAAAAAAAAGAAAATTATTAACATCAAACAACAACAAAAAATAAATAAATAATTTAAAAAATTTTTTAAAAAAATATTCGCCTGACTCCAAAGCCAGCCTGTTAACTTCAGTGATACTCTACTTCTCATCCAGCATAGAATAAATACACTTAATAAATATATGCTTAATTGAATTATATTAGCAATAGCTGAAACATAGAAAGGAGAACTCAGTGAAGAACATATTGCTCATGCTGTGAAAAAGAGGGGACATAAAGCCCCCAGATGTGGACAGCAGAGAATGTGGACTATTCTTTCCTAAAAGAGATCACAAAGTGGACATAGGGAGAAGCTGTAGTACTACTCATCTGATTTATTGAAATAGCCTTCTAGCAGGTCTCTCAATCTCTACTCTCTCCCTGTGCTCCAATTGATCCTTTAATCTGTTGGTAGAATGTATAAATCTGAACACAACATGGTGCTCAAAAAGCTTCCTCTTGGGAATACCTGGATACTTTCTTTAGACCCCTGAATGAACAACAATCGAACTGTGAGCATAGTTCAGAACATGGGAGGTAGATTTCAAGACCAAAGGGAAAGCATATTTTAGCTTTAACACAAAAATTTGTAGCATTTGGAAAAAGCTGGTCAACAAAGAAATAATTAACTTCTCTATACAGAAAGGCATTCGCTGTCAACTGAAATGTTCAAGCCAAGGTTATCAGGGGAGGTTGACCATCCATCAGGAGAGAGGGGTTCTTCTGGGGAAGGCTGAAGGAGATGACCTTTGAGGTCTCATCATACTTGATATGTTTTGGGCATTTGATCCTTGAAGATACCAAGTAAACTGGTCCAGTTGAACAACTTTTTTCCAACACAAGGTTTCCACTATGCAACTTCAATGGAATTTTGTGATGTGTTAAATACTTTTTCCCCTATGGCAAGATAGGAAAAAATTCAGAATCGTTATTATTAACCTGGTTTCTCAGAGAGAAAGAGCTAATTAAATAGTTCCTTAGGTTATGGATTATGATTTTTTTTTACTTCATAGCAAATTTAAACTCCCAGAGATCTTTGTAATCTACTATTTCATTTAATCCTCATCACCACATAGCCCACAGAAATGGGATAGAATCTCCATTTCACAGAGGAAGAAACTGAGACCCAAAGAAGGTCACTGGTTTATCTCAAGTTACAAATGTGCCATTATTGGCATATTTGAAAATGAAAATTCAAGATTCCCATTTCCTAGGACCCTCCAGACCATGCAAGTATGCAAAAATATGCAAAAAATATAGGCAATTACTGAAGGTACCTGTCAGCATAGTCAGCTATCTGGGAGCAAGTTTACCCCATCTCCTATCTCTCAGTGTTCTCTGGAGCCATTATTCCCTTGGCCTATTTATAGACTTCCTGTGTCCTCCCACCTACAACCTCCCAAATATTGTCATAAGTACCTGCTGTTTCTTGGCAGTTTTGCAGGATAAACTTGCTGGTCTCCGGGGACCAATATCAAGATTAAATTCTATCTGAGTCACTCGAATTGATTTACTGATTGATTAACTGAGTTGTTCAATCCCAGAGTATGTTAATTATTACATCCCTACTATATATCTACCACCACACAAGGCACTATGGGGATTATACAGAAATAAGATTCAGAGCCTCTTTTTTTTTTTAAGAACACAATATATTTAGAAAACTGAAATATTCAATGAAAAGTGAAACAATTGCCCACGAGAGAAGAAGGAATCCTGTATTTGGAACCAGGAGAGTTAAATTCTAAGTATGGCATTGCTTCTATATAATTGCATGACCTAGGGCTATAAGGCCTCTTCAGGTTACAAAAGGCAAGAAGTTGAGGTAGCCAGATTTAATTATATTACTTCAAGCTCATGGAATTTACATCTAGAAGGCATGATCCAGCCCAGGCTCCTCATTTCCCAAAGGCAGAAGTTGATTGAGTCCCTTAAGGGGAAAATATGTGTCTAAGGTCATGCTAAAATCTTTCTAGCTCCAATGTACCAGGATTATATTTTAAGTTAGGCAATGTATGAAAAAATACTAAATGAGAGTAATAGAAAATGAAAATTATATGATCAGAAGATGGAGGAGGTCTTAGACTGTGATAGGGAGGAAAGGCTTTGTGGGGGAGATGGCAATTCAGTTGTACCTTAAATAATCATGAAATATGGATAAATAAGAAAGCATGAGGATGAGGAACAGTATAAATGGATAGTACTGTAAGCAAAGCTATGGAGGCATAAATAGATACTGTCAGTTCTGTGGAAAGTAAGGGAACTGCTCCAGTGAATGGAAAGTTTGTTCAGTCAACAAGGGGAAGAAAAAGCTGAGAAAGCTGAAAAGGGACAGAAAAATCTGGGGATACAAATGCCTCGAATTTATTCAGCACTTCAAAGTCTGCAAATCATTTTTCTGTATGGTAGGTGATTCAATTATAATTTCCTATATGGTAAGTGATTTAATTATAATATACTATACTTGTATGGTAAGTGATTTAATTATATATTATATTTTGTATGGTAGATGATTCAATTACAATATACTATATCCTATATGGTAAGTGATTCAGTTATATGTTATATCCTGTGTAATAAGTGATTAAATTATAATTCCCCAAATTTCACAGATGAGGAAACTGAGGTTCAGATAAAGTACATGAATTGCCCTTGTTCATACACTAAGAGTTCTTTAGACAGGAACTGAACCCTTGTCTTCTGCCTCAAACTCTAGTGCTTTTTTTTTAAATGATGCTCTCCCTGTGGAGGACCTTAAATGTAAATTAAAAGATTATGATTTTTAGTCTTTAGGGGAAGGGAGAAGAAGTAGCCCCTGCAGATTCTTAAGCACCAATGGACATGATCCTAGTACTGTTTTACAAAGTTCTATTTGTTCATATTATATTAAGTAGGGGTGGGTCCAAAGAGAACCACAACAGTAAGGAAACCACTGAAACATTCTAGGTATGAAGAAATGAGAGTAGAGATTAAGGGAATAACTTTGGTAATGGTAAAGAGGTCATATGGGAATGACAAGCAAAGTCATGTATGTAGCATCCATTCTGAAGGAAGAATCAATTGCATTTAAATAGTTGGACAAGACAGAAAGCAGAGTTTGAAGAGACTCGGGTTGCAAGCTTGAAAAACAGGGCAAATGATTCCACCACTGGAGTGGGAAACAAGAAGGGTCAATAAGAGGAGGCAGTTCTGGAAAAAATCAATTAGTTTTGTGGAAGCAAGGATAGGACACCCAAGAACTCATTGGTAAAGCATTGGAAATAACAAAACTCAGGAAAGTTCAGAACTAGGGATATGGCCCCAGGAATCACCATATGGAGATAATGGCTAAAGCTGAGAGAATACATGAGGTCACTGAGAGAAAGAGAGAAAAACACTTCGGGGAATATTCTGAGTAAAATGAGGAAGAGGAATTTGAAAAGAGGAAGACTATTTAAAAAGGTAATAATTGAGTCAGGTGAATGCAGTGTCATAAAAGGAAGAGAATTCAAGAAGAACTAAATATATTCTAGTCCCTTTGTCAGGACTAAATACATCCCAGAATACTCAAAGAGTTGTGATATATGACTAATGGAACACTGTGGGTAATCTCTAAAGAATCTGGAGAGGTGCTAGATAAGCAAATATTTCAATTTTTTAAAAGGAAGAATACATGGACACATTAAATTATAGGTCAGTAAACTTGGCCTTCAATGCCTGGGAAAATTCTAGAATATATTATTAAATAGATGACTGGTGGTCACATAGAAAAGGGAGAGGTAATCATTATCAGCCAGCATGGGTTCATTAAGATCAAGTCATGCAGCAGATTAACCCAATTTCCTTTTTGAAAGGGTTACTAGACTGGCAGATCAGGGGATTTCAATAAGGCACTGAACAAAGCCCCTCATGATATCCCCATGGAAAAGACACAGTAATGAAGGCTAGATGATATTATAATTAGGTGGATTTGGAACTGGTTGAATGATCAAACCCAAAGAATGGTGACTAATTAATTGATGTTAGCCTGAGTGTCCTAGGGATCTGTCCTTGGTCCTATTCTGTTAAACATTTTTATCAATGACTTGGCTAAAGGCATGCTTATCAAACGTTGCAGCTGACATAAAGCAGGTCGGGTTAGCACATTCAGTGAATGACAGACTTGGCTCTAAGAGGCATCTGTGATGAATGAATAGTGAATTTGGAATCAGAAAAACTGCTTCTTAAAAGATGGGTGACTTTGAACAATTCACTTCACTCTCAGGACTCCAGTTTCTTCCTCTGTAAAACTGACCACAATAGCTGATATTTAAGGCTTTAAGGGTCTGCAAAGTAGTTTCATACATTGTCTCATCTGAGTCTCTAACAATCCTATAAGGTAAGTGCCATTGTTCTTATTCCTATTTTACAAATTATTATGGGAAATACACAATGTATATCTTGGGAAAACTGTAAATGAATAATAACGGGTCCAAAATGAAACAGGATGAGAGCAGGATGGATATAACCTTTGGGATACTGTAAAGTTCTTTTAAGGATCTCAAATTACTCCCTGAGATGAACGTCCACCTTTTTATCATCAACATTTTAACATCAACATCAATTGTCTAGTGAATTCAAGTCAATGCAATGCAACAAGTATTGATTAAATAAGTTACTATTAGGTGTGAATCATTGTGTTAATTGATGGAATTTTAAAAAAATAGTTCTTGCCAATAACAACTGTATATTTCAATAAGAGGCAGATGGGGGAAATTAAACACACACATATCTCCAAAGCACATACAAAATAATTCAAAGTGATATTAGGTGGCAGAGAGAGCACTACTATTTGCTAGAATCTAGAAAGTCTTGGGTAGAAGTTGGTACGTGACCTATATCTTAAAGGAAGTGAGGGGTTTCAAGAGATGGAAGTGAAGAGAGAGTAAGCAGAAAAAAAGAAGAAAATAGATAAAAAAGAAGACAGAAGAACCCCTTGTGCAAAAGCAAAGAGATGGGAGATGGAGTGTTATTAACAGGAAACAGATAATAGGTCTGTTTGACTGCAACAATATGTGAGGGAGTGTGATATGAAATAATCCTGAAAAGTTAAATGGGAGTAAGATTATGAAGGACCTTAAATGTCTAGTTGAGAATTTTATATTTTATCCCATAGATAGTAGGAGTCATTAAAGATTTTTGAGTTTGGGGGGGGGAAACCAGATCTTTGCTTTAATAATAACAATTTGCCACCTATGTGGAGGATAAACTAAAGAATCTCCTCCTGAATTAGGAATACCAATTAAGAGGCTATCATAACAGTTCAGGAGAGAAGTAATAAGAGTCTGAAAACTAGAATCAATGTGAATAAAAAAGAATGGGATCACTATGAAATGTCATGGAAAGAGAATCAATGAGACTTGACAACTGACTCCATGTGTAAGGAGATGTTGGTGATAGTAAGGGAGAATAAGGAGTAGAAATTGATTTTGAGATTGTAAACCTAAAAAGGGTGGTAATGCTCTTAAAAGTACTGGAGAAATTTAGAGGAAGGAAGAACTTGGGAGATGAGTTCTCTTGAGGGCATACTGAATTTGAGATTCTTATGGAACATCCAAAGAGAAATTATGAATACAAAAAGGGCCTGAAATTTAGAACAGATGTTTGAGATAGTTAGTGATTATTGATGGGTATTTGTTTTGGAGAACACTGTATATGATTTTACTAGATTATAGCTTTCTTGAACATTATTGTTTCTTAAGACTAGAATTGAAAAGATACCTAAAGGATAAAGGAGAGGAATATAGCAGGTATAAGCAAGAGGTTATAAAGGAAAAGAAAAGAAAATATATTAACAAAGAAATCTATGAATAAAAAAGAGGAACTGATCATGTGGAAATGGTAAATAAAGACTGATGGATTGCTTATGAATTCCATTTGTATTTTCAAAATATGAAGAGAAAAGATGAAATTTCCAATTTTTTAAAGGCAATCAGAGTTAAGTGACCTACCCACAATCACACAGCTAATAAATGTCTAAGACCAGATTTGAACTCAGGTCCTCTTGACTCCAGGGCCAGTGCTCTATTTTTCCACTTAGCTGCCCCTACCATTAGTCATTTTAAAAAACAGCTCAAAATTACTAATAATTAGATGACCACAAATTAAAGCAACTCTGATATACCAACTCACACCCTTCGGATTAGCAAAAATGACCAAAAATTGAAAGGACAATTGTTGGAGGAGTTTTGGGGAAACTGGTACATTAATATATTACTGGTGAAGCTGTGAACTAGGCCAATCGTTCTGAAAAATACCTTGAAATTATGCTTCCAAAGTTATTCAATTATGCATATCCTTTGACCCTGCAATACTACTACTAGATTTATGCCCCAAAGAGATTTTTAAAGAGAGGGGGAAAAGAAACATATATAAAAATATTTATGGCAGCTCTTAAAAGACTGGAAACTATATTAATAAATGAAAAATTATGGCATATGAATGTTTTAGAATATTATTTTGCTATAAGAAATGATAAAGGACATGGTTTCAGAGAAAACTTATGAACTAATGTGGAATGAAGTTGACTAAGATAATTTATATAATAACAATAACATTATCAGGATGAACCACTTTGAAAGACATTTGGAATTCTTATCAATTCAATGAGTAACCACAATCCCATATGAACTCATGATGAAATATGTTGATAGAGAGGTGACTGACTCAACTGAGAACATGTTTTTGGGACAGAGTCAATGTGAAAATTCGTTTTACTTGATTATGCTTACTTGTTATAAGGATTTTGTTTTGTGTTTTTTAGTTCTTAAAAAATAGTGAGGCATTTCTAAAATATAGAGAATTGACTCAAATTTTTAAGAAAATAAGCCATTCTCCAATTGATAAATGGTCAAAGAATACAGACAATTCTCATATGAAAAAACTAAAACCATTTCTAGTCATATGAAAAAATGCTCGAAATCACTATTCATTAGAAAAAATGAAAATTAAGACAACTCTGAGGTATCACTACACACCTCTCAGATTGGCTAAGATGACAGAAAAAAGATGATAAATGTTGGAGGAGATGTGGGGAAAGTGGGATACTGATGCATTGTTGATGGACTGATCCAATCATTCTCAAGAACATTTTAGAGAACAAAGGGCTAGGAAACTATGCACATCCTTTAATCCAGCAATTTCTTTACTGGTCTATATCCCAAAGAGATCATTTAAAAAAGGAAAAGAGCCTACATATGTAAAAATGTTTGTAGTGGCCCTTTCTGTAGTGGCAAGGACCTAGAAACTGAGTGAATGCCCATTAGTTGGGGAATGGTTGAGTAAGTCTTGGTATGTGAATGTTATGGAATATTATTATTCTATAACAAATGATCAGCAGGATGACTTCAGAAAAGCCTGGAGAGACTTACATGAACTGATGCTGAATTAAATAAATCGAACCAAGAGAACATTACACACACTAACAAGATTATATGATGGTCAATTCTGATGGATATGCCTCTTTTCAAAAGCAAGACTGGCAGGTCAGTTCCAATGGTCTTGTGATGGAGAGAGCCATCAGTAGCCAGAGAAAGGACTGTGGGGACTGAATGTGGATCACAATATAGTATTTTCACTTTTTGCTATTGTTTGTTCACATTTTTTCTTTCTCTTTTTTTTCCCTTTTTGATTTGATTTTTCTTGTGCAGTTTGACAATTGTAGAAATGTGTGTAGAAGAATTGCACATATTTAACCTATCTATATTAGATTATTTGCTATCTAAGAAAAGAGGTAGGGGGAAAGGAGGGAGAAAAATTTAGAACACAAGGTTTTGCAAGGGTGAATGTCAAAAATTATCTTGGTATGTATTTTAAAAATAAAAAACTATTTTTTTAAAAAGGTAGTTGAGGTAAGAGAGAAAACAGATTTTTGTCAATTGAAATAGATAAAATAAAAAAAGTTAAATGCCAAGTGAAAGCTGGATCTCAGCATATTGGGTGAGCTCCCTTTGTGAAAATTCCAGTTCATACCAAAAAGAGTTGTATGAAATGAGTAGTTGTGAATGGGTTAGAAGCATCACCACTGGTAGAAATATCTACAACAAAGTAATCATAGCTCCACTGGACTATTTGAGAATCTATAGAGCCTCAGAAATTGATGCTTGGAGAGGTTGTGATTTACCCAGAATTATATAGCTAATGCCTGACATGGATTTGAATTAAGTTTAACTGACACCTAGTCTAAGCAGACACTCTACTCTACTATTCTCCTAATGCCAATCTCTGCCTTGCCTCTTTCATTAGGCTGTTTTAAAAATCAAATGACAGATTATATTTAAAACAACTTGTAAATCATAAAATGTTATATAAATAGAACTGGAATTATGACTTTTGCAGTAAAAGTAAATAAAGGTAATAATTTTACAGGAAGTTGGCAGGACCTTATAATGGGAGAGAGTTGTGAACTTTCAATCTTAGTGATCTGAGGCAGCATTTTAGGGGCAGGAGTTGAAATACACATTTCCCAGAGATTCTAAGTCCCTAGGAGGATCTCCCTCTTATTTCACTTCATATTCTTTGGACTTGGGATGTAAATATATGGATTTGAGAAAAGGCATCATCTCATTCCACCTTATTTGTATAAATAATACTTGCAAAGCAGGAGCCAGTAATCTGAATCATCTATACTGCTGAGACAGAGAGATACACACCTATGGAGATGATACCCTGAAAGCTTCAGAGATCATGGCAAAAGATCTGAGGTAGCCAGGAACTGAGAAAATAGAAGGGGGCAAGGAGAGCAGTCAAAGAGTATATAGAGGCCAAACTGCAGGATTCAGGGACCAGGTGGTAAGAATGTAGAGACTTTTAGTGTTGCTCTTATATTCAAATTTTTTTCCTAGTGAAAGGAAGCTGTAAATTGGTAGCTAGAGGGCAGTAGGGTCAAGGAAAGCTTCTCCCCATTACAAGAGTGGACTGCTACATGAAAGAAAGCCAATGCCAAGAGAGCTGACAGAGGCACTAGAGAGGCTATTTTTAGATTTACAGAAATTCCACATTCATAAGAGCCCATGGTATCATAGTTAGACCATAAAGGAACTGAAGAAACTTTTCACTTCAATTCAATAATTTTACAAATGAGAAAATTGAGGGTCACTGATAATGGGATAGGAGAGTTACAAACCCAGGTTCTGACTATAGTCCCAGATTCATGTCAGCCACTCTTACTTCCTCTTCCCCCTTGATTCCTCAAATCTCATTGCTTATCCTTAGATATGTCAAATAGAGGAAACAGCTAATTATGACACTAACTCTCAGGCTAGGAATCCACATCACTGTTTAGCACCAAACCAGAAGGACCAATATTAGAGGCTTGCACAAACACTTGTGTCAATGTGATATAATGCTTGATTTGGTGTCAGGTGGCCTGAGCTGGCAGCTAGGCTTTGACATTGCTGATATCTCACTGGACTGTGTGCTTCTTGAGGGCAGGGATTGGCTTTTGCCTCTTTTTGTATCTCTAGCACTTAGCACAGTGACTGGTATACACTCATATTTCATAAATATTTATAGACCTACTGATATTTCACATATATGAACCCACGTAAATCATTTAACCTGGGACTCAGTTTCCTCTCCTATAAAATGAGGGATATTATTCCGATTACATAACATGTAAATAGGTAAAGAAAAGAGAATAGGGAACTCTTGAATAAAAGAATTCTCTTTACCATCACCTTCTTTGTAGCCTAATCTAGAGGGTCCTCAAACCTGAGAGACTGAATGATCTTCCCAGAATCACATAGCCTACATAGGTCCAAGGCAGGATTCAAATTCAGACCCATTTGTTTCCAATGTCACATTTCTACAGACTATGACACCATGTTGCAATTCTGTCAATAACAAAGTACTATAAAGATTCAACCTATGTTATTATTATTTGCCAATTGATTAGCCAACAAAGATATATTAAGTGCTTACTATGTATCTGGTTCTGTGCTAAAGATGAGGATACAAAAAAAAAAAAAAAAAAAAAACAAGGTCCCTGAATGCAGAAAACTCACATTCTAAATGACGAAAGAACATGTAAATAACTAGCTACATGAGACAGAAAAAGAGAGACAGACAGACAGACACAGAGACCGAGATATATATTCTCTCTCTCTCTCTCTCTCTCTCTCTCTCTCTCTCTCTCTCTCTCTCTCTCTCCTCTCTCTCTCTCTCTCTCTTTCTCTCATTCTCTCTCTCTCTCTTACACACACACACACACACATACACACACATACACAAAGAAAAAGAGAGAGATCTTTTAATCATCTAGCTAGTTAGATTCACAACAACATCAAAAAGAAATTAGCAGTTTTATTATTCCCATATTATAGATGGGTAACTTGAGGCTCAGGGAAGCTAATTTAATTAATTAAAGGAGCTAACAAATTCTTGTTGAGTTGAATTGAATTAAATGCTTACATAGTCACAATTACTGGGTAATTCTCATAACTGAAAAATAATACATTTTCCTCAAGGGTCTAGCTCCTGAAGGAAAAAAAATTGAAAAAGGTTAAAATAATAATAATAGCTAACACTGATAGATAACCTTATAGACTAGAACATAGTAACAGTCATTTTTCTAAGTACTTCATAAATATCCCATTTGATTCTCATAAGAACCCTGAGAGGTAAATGTTAATATTATCTCCATTTTATAGATGAAGAAACTGAGGCAATAGATGCTAAATAACTTGCCCAGCAACACACAACTAATAAATATTTGAGGATGCATTCGAAACCACATCTTTCCTACTCCAGACCCAATGTTCTATTTATTAAACTAGCTAACATTACCCATCTATACTCCTCCCATTCAATAGACAATAGTCAATCCTTCATTCTTTCTGCGGTTTAGAGTTCTCACTATTTTCCTGTCTCCACTGAAACCTCTTGCTAATAAGCTCAGAGCCTCCTCTTGTCCTCACCCAGCTGGACTGAGCTGCTGTTCAGTCTATGTAACTTATAAGACCTCTAGAGCAAGTCAATAGAGAGAGCCCTTTGTGAACACCTGTCAATAGCAAATTGCTGCTTGGGGCCCCCAAAGATAGTCCTTTTTATTATTTATGATAATAATGCATAGTAATTGGAAATTAATGGCCACATCCAGAAGGGGAAACTCACAGAAGGCTCCCAGCTCCTGTTTGTCTTTCTAATTGCAGACACAAAAACTTGGCTCATAACTGGAGCCCCCAGTGGTACCTTCTGAGAGAAGAAACACACACCTTCTGAGAGAAAAAGCACACACCTGGTACAGTTTTTCTGATGGCCTCTGGGGATACCTGGATGCCTACAGTACAGCAAAGTATGATGTATTACTAGACCCAAATGTTCTCTCTCCCTCTTCCCCCTCCTCTCTCTCTCCCTCTTTTACTTCCCCCTCCTCTTTCTCCCTCTCTCTCTCCTTCTCTCTCTCTCTCTGTCTCTCTCTGTCTCTCTCTTTCTGTCTCTGTGTGTGTCTCTCTGTGTGTCTCTGTCTCTGTCTATCTCTCTCTCTCATTTTAATTCATCCTTCAAAGCCCAAGTAAAGCTCAACATGATCCACCAATCCCTCCTTCACCCATTTCATCTTATCTCAGAATGATCTTTATCTCTTCTGAATTCTAGGACTAGATCCTAAGGCTCTTTATTCTGCATTGCTCTGGTTCCTACCAAGCAGTCATTGTGATTTTTAAGGCCTCAGGGAATTTCAGGGTTATCAGAAATGAACTACTGCTGACCCATCCTCTTTTCCTGATTTGGTACTTATATTATCATTGGTGACAACAATTTCTAAAGTCCAAAAATCCCACTTGCTTCTTTGGAAGCTGAAAAGCTCAAATGGAAATACAAATGCCCTTAATGAAGTCATCTCTAAGTGACTTGAATGAGCATCTGGGATTGACTTGCCATATAGGTAGCTGATGGATGTATTTGCATAGGAAAAGAGGGAAAGGGAAGGGATGAGAAGGAAATCATGGGAGCGAGGGAGAGGGACACATAAGGAGAGGGTAGGAAATGCTGGTGGAGCAGAATGAGGAGCAGATTTCAGTACTGAGAAGGGAAGGAAAAGGAAGCATAGAGGATAGGGGACCGCAGAGACTAGATCCACCTACTTCTCCTGCATCAAAGTTTGGTTTGGAAAAGTCCATTATGGTCATTCCCTTTACTTCCACATAGACAGGGCAAACAGTATGGGGAGTACTCCCTATAGAAAATGAGGCCCAGAGAAACATAACCTAAAGGATTGCTGTCAGAATCATCCATCCAGTAGGCTGGAAGTAAGAGGGGAGAAGCTAGTAAAAACTCTACTTTGGTCTCCTAGAAAAATGTTCTATTCATGTCACAAGATCAGAGGGATAAACACAGTACACAAGATAGAAATGAGAAGAAAATGTAAATTCTATAGAAGTACTTAAGAAGTCGGACATCATTATAGCACAACACCAATGAAGTTAACTATAGCCACCTTATAGAGTGACCCACCTTCTTTAAGAGCCCCTAATCCATTCCCAACACTGGCTACAAATGGCTTCCAATGTCATAGTTATAAGATGAGAACGTTGGACTAGATGGTCCTTGAAGTGTTTTTCAGTTCTGGATCTATGATCCCATCATCTTCTACTCACAGGAGATTGGTATGCCTAGCTCCTTTTCCATTACGTAAGTTTTTAAAAGTTTTATACAATTCCAAAAACTCCATAGTCATTTCCTGATGTATCACTCCCTTACCCCCAACTTCAATACACCTTCCCTTGTAACAATGACAATTACATAAAATCAATGCACATTTGGCATCTACATCCATAGTGCTCACTTCTCTATGGATTCAATTTTTGTTTAATCATCCCTTTTGTTAGATAAAAATAAATTATTGTTATAACTATCCAGAGTTTGACTGCTTTTTGATGTTACTTTTGTTGTCAGTGTTATCCTCCTTCTTGGTTTTGCTTATTTTGTAGTATGACTCACAAGTCTTCTGATACTTTTCAGACTTCCATGTTTCTTATTTCTTTGTAATAATACTTCTTACATTCATATATCACAGATCATAAACCTATTTTCCATTTAACTGGCACCACTTAGCTTCTAGTTTTTGTTTTGCTACTATGACTAGTAGTTCTATGATTTATATTGTGAGAAATAAGAAATGTTTTTCTTCTTGTCTTTGAATTACTGCAGGAATCTGTCCAGTATGATCATCATTATGTCAAAGAATATAAGTAGTTTAGTGATTTTTCCCATATAATTCCAAATTGTTTGGTTGGACCACTTTACAGATGCAGCAACGGTACATTATTGTGTTTGTCTTCCTGCAGCCCCTTCAACATTGATTATTTCTGTCATTTATCATCTTTAGTTAATAATTCTTTTGAAAACATTCTTTTCATATCTTTTGCCCACTTATAACTTTGAGCAGAAAGAGCTTTCCCATCCTGTTTTCCCTTAGGATCTCTGTGGAGATAATCTGTCATTCCTGGTGTTTAGAAAGGCTGAATTCTGCCCTACAAATGGTCTTAGTAAGTATACAAAGAAAAGCTTCAGAAAGAGCATTTAGGGAAGGTGGCGATTTCAGTTTACAGTTTCTTAATATTTTGGTAGACTTCCTTAGCCTAATTCCCATGTCTTTTGGTTTGTCTCTGGTGCTTGTGCTTCTACCTAAATGTTCTCTTTAGATACTGTCATCTGCTGTCTTTTTGAACAAGAGGGAAATGTGGACTAAATTAGTCAGTAATGTCTTTTAGTTGATCTTTGGTGCTTGTGCTTCTACCTAAATTCTCTCTTTAGATACTAAATCTTTTCTTCTCTCTTTTTGGACAAGAGGGAAATGTGGGTAAATATTAGTGAGTATGTTGTAACAGAAATTGCTTTCATGCATGGATAGTACTAGATTATTGAGGTCCTTTCCAACTCTCAGAATCTGTGATTCTGACCCAGCAGAACAATTGGACCAGAACAATTAATGGATAAATGACAACTTGGTGATCAGTATAGCACCCTCAGGCAACAATTCTTGGTCCTAGAAAGTTCACTATGAAAGCATCAATCTAAGCAAATTTGCAGTTGATCAGAAGCTTAAGAGGGCTAGCCAACAGATGTGATCAAGATATGAACAGATCTTGACAGGAAGGACTGATGGGCTGATCTAACAAGATAAAGATGAATAAGTATAAAGTCATGTGAGGTTTTTTTTTTAATTGTTTTCTCAAGTCATCAAGTATAGAAAGCAGTTTGTGTAAAATAGTTCTGAGGAATTTAATGGGTTGGTAGTTCTATAAGTTATATGATATGACAGCCAAAAAAGCCAATGAAATCTTCAATTTTAAAGACCTGTCACTTAACTTTTGTGAATATTCCTTCCATCATTGCAGATTGAAATCCTTTCACAACTCAATCTATGGTTTTTGAAAGTTGTTGTGGCTGAAGAATTCATTACCCTGTGCCAATTTAGTGGAGACTTTCTCCAAATTTAGCTAGACTGGTCCTCAGACAACAGACATCAATAGATCCATACTTGAAATATTTCCAAGTTTAGCAAGAATTTGCAGGGCCTGTTCTCTGCTAGTACAGCCACATTATTATAACACCATAGATCAAAACATTAATGGAGGAATAGGATTATAGGGTGCCTTAATAGAGACAGCTTATCCCATACAAGAGTCCCACTATCCTTTAACCTAGAATATTTAAAGAAAGACACTGGGGGCAGTTAGATGGTACAGTAGTTAGAGTACCAGTCCTATGGTGAGGGGAAACTGAGTTCAAATCTGCTCTCAAACACTTAACACTTACTAACCACGTGGATCTGGGCAAGTCACTTAATCCCACATGTCTCCCCCCCACCAAAAAAAAAAAAAAACATTGAAATCCGCGTAGGGTTCCTCAAACTTTTTAAATAGGGGGCCAGTTCACTGTCCCTCAGACTGTTGGAGGACCCGACTATAGTAAAAAGAAAAACTTTGTTTTGTGGGCCTTTAAATAAAGAAACTTCATAGCCCTGGGGGAGGGGGATAAACGTCCTCAGCTGCCACATCTGGCCCGCAGGCCATGGTTTGAGGACCCCTGTGACCTAGAGGGTAATCATTGGAGGGTGATCAGCCAATAACAGTTTTATGAGAAAGAATTATAGGAACTATGGGCATTTATCCTGAAGAAAGGAAAACCTGTTCTTGAGTAGTGAAGAATATAATAAATGGTCTCCACATATTTGAAGAGTTGTCATAGTAAGAGAGATTAGATTTGTTTAGATTAGCCCCAGAGGAAAGATCTATAAGTCACAGGATGAAATTACCAAAGATTTGGGCTTTCTGTCAAAAAAAAAGTTCCTGAACAATTAAGAGCCATCTCAAACTGAAAGCAATTGGTAGAAGGAAATTTCCCATTGCTAGAAGTCTCTAAACAAAGGCTAGATAACTTACTAGGAAATATTGAGGAAATTTCTGCTGAAATCCAAGTTAGACTAAATGTCTTCTGATGTGCTTCAGTTCCCAGATTTTGATTCTATAAAAATCACTGTTAATATTTACACTAGGCATTACTGTTTACAAAATATTTGCAAAATATTTTTTCCCAACAATTATGTGATTGTTAACCAGGTAGATTGAGTGAAGCTTCTAAAGTCAAGGAACATGAATTAATGTCACATTTTCAATCTACATCTTGACCTTACAGTTAGACATGACTCTTGCTTGAAGTAGATTATCTAATCAGCCCCAAATAGTCCTCCCTTGAGCTCATATTCCTCTGAAAATAACTACTTTTACCCAAAATAGAGGCCTTGATGACTTCCTTGGGGTCCCTTTTGTGATCTGTGAAGTAGACCATGCTTCCTATTAATCTATTCTAGATACTTTATTCTCTGTCCTATAGTTGTCCCCCTCTCCCCACTTATAACAACACATCCTGGAATAACCTTCAGAGGCCACAAATGGTGAAGGAATATATACATTTTTGAATTCTATCCAGAGATTAGGCTACTTTGACTGGAAAGTATGCACAAATGCAAGTAAACTACTACGTGTAGCTAGCCCTAGATCATATTTACCATCAGCCAAACCAGACATGGGATACATACTACCTTCCTCCTCTTTTCCAACTCTTGTTCTGGGAAAAGTCATAAAAATCGATCCCTCTATAGCTTTATTAAAGAACATGACTACCTAAGGATGCTATTTATAGCTATCACTGTCAAACATATGTTGTCTTCTCCCAATGGGAATGTAAGCTCCTTGAGGGCAAGGACTGTCTCACTTTTGAATCTGCTCCCCAGAACCAAGCTAGTGAATGCCTACCATATAGTAGGAAATGTTTTTCCTTCCTTCATTTATTCACTCCACACCTAGCTGCTTACCACAATATACAAGAAGTCTAAAGCAAAGTCCCTAAACTGTTGTCCTCAATGGGGATTTCCGTGTGATCTCTGAGCTCACAGATACAGCCTGCAGGCAACATTAGCTTGGCAATGAATTATCTCTAATGGTCTTGTTCTCTGTAGAATTATTCTCTTAAGTCCCTGTCACATTATATGCAAGTGCACACACACACACATTTAGGATAGAATTTTTTTCACCTGTTAAAAAGCATTTGAGCTGCCAATAGGAAGGGAAAGGAGATTTTCCAAAGGGGGAAGACTAGGAGATCATGATAAGCAGGACTTTTTGTAAGCCAGAGAATGCCTAATGACAAAGAGGGGAGATAGAAGTTCCTATAGTTCTTGCTCACTAATACAGGCAATGATGGCTACATAGAGCTTGGGGTCATGAGGACCTGGATTCAGATGCCACCTAAAAATCATCCATTACTGTGTGACCATGGACAAATAACTTAAAATCTCTGAGTTTCCATTTCTTAATCTGTAAAATGGGAATAAGAATATCTGGAGTATATCTCTTTTATGAGAGAACATGGATGACAGTCATAGGTTGAAATGCAACGTGCCTTATTAAAAGAGATAACCACAAGGATGAGATTTTAGGATTGTTTATTGAAACATCTACTTCACAGATTATGGGAGGCTTAAAGACTCTGTAAAATGTAAAGTTCCATGTGAATGTCAGTTATTATTACCAGCTGCCTTTGAAGCAAGTTACTTAACCTGAGCTTCAGTTTATTCATATATGTAGTTGGCAATAATGCTTACTTACACTGTGTATCTCATAGGATGGTTATAAAATAAATGTTTTTTATCCCTTACAGTGTATAGAAGTGGTAATAATTTTTACAGAGGGGCGTGGGGCCCTCAGAATCACACTTTCAGGCATGAGTCCAGCCACATTAGTCTAGAGCCAGTTATCAATGACAGCTTATCCCAGGGACTTGATCCCCACAGAAGCCAGAATATTAGCAAGAGACTTTGACTTTCTTGTAGAAGCAACATGATGTAAGGGAAAGGCCATTGTCCTGGCTGGCAGAAGATCTGAGTTCAGGTCCACACTTTCCCACTCACTAATCATGTGAAATTGAACAAATCTTGATTCTTTATCAAAGGAAGTCCTTGAGTATCAAAGAAGTTAAAACTCGCCTCCTTATCATGGCCTGAACCAGATTAAAAGTAATTGGGAAATGTTTAACAAAACAAATAAAAAATACAATACAATATGAATGATATTAATTTGTTTTTAAGAGTCAATCTAGGGATTCATTTCTCTTTGAGTCTGACACTGTGCAGCAAGGAAACCTCTAAGATTCCTTTAAGCTCTGACATTCCCTGGTTCTTCTGGGCTTGTCCCTGAGAAGAAGAACTAAAAGGGGAAGCACACACACACACACACACACACACACACACACACACACAGAGTATTGTTATCCTGGAGACAAAGGATGGTTCCCCTTGAGTGATGAATCTTCTCTGTGTTCCCTCTATCTAGTCACCCATTTCCTTTGTGATCTTCTGTATGTTAACACCTCTTCAGGCCTCAGTTTCTTCAACTATTTTGACTAATTAGGTAGAGTTCTAGACTCAAAGTCAAGAGGATCTGAACTTGAATCCTTCCTGAAACACTACCTATGTAACCCTCCTTTAATCTCTTTCAGTCTTGGTTTCCTCATCTGTTAAACAAAGGGTTTAAATTCAATGGTTTTTCACCTCTAAATCTATAATTTATGAAATGGGGGAGACTAGACTAGAAAGCGTCTGAGATTTCTTCAAGCTCCCCTATTCATTCCTCCTGCCCAACAGTTTGCTGGTAAGCAGGACATGCTTTGAAGTTTAAACTAACATGACTGACATTTTATCCATCACTTTCTTAAGACTAGACAATCAACAAAGTAATAAGCTTTGATTTGTAACATTTGCCAATTTCTGGGGTGTAAATGCTCACAATGAAAATTTAACAATGATTTTCATGAGGAGCTTGTTCCAGCAAAGCCTTGATCTCACCTCAAATAATCATGTATGTACTTATCAATTTAAATGTTCAATTTAATCAATTTAAATGTTAAACCCAGTGAGTAAAATATAAACTCTTAGAAACCAAAGCCTATTTTTTTTGTTTTAATATCCCTAGAGCTTAACATGGTATACAGAAAATAGTAGATGTTTTTCAAATGCCTTTTAGATGGAAATAAAATCAGTATTTATTAAGTGCCTACCATATACCAGGCATTGCTCTAAGGACTTTAAAATATTATCTCATTTGATCCTCACAACAACTCTGGAAGGTAGGTCCTATTATTATTTTTTTAACAGTAGAGAAAATTGAGGAAGACAGAATTAGGTGATTTTTCTCAGGATTCCCCAACTAGTAAATGCTGAAGCCTGATTTGAACTCAGTTATTCTTGTCTTTAGGTCCAACTCTCCACATATTATGCCATCTAGCTGTTTTTCATGCTGGCTTATATCTGGACATAAGCCTGATCCTCAAAATGTAGATCTCAGAATGATTTTGTGTGAGGGGAAACACTGACTCTGGAGTCAGAAGACTTAGGGTTCAAATATCACTTCCGATACTTATTATCTATGATTTTTTAAAAAGTCTCTCCACTCCTCCTTGATCTGTTTCCTTATATGCAAGATGGGGGCGTTGGGCTTGATGATCTCTGAGTCTGTCTTCCTTTAGGATTCTGTTACAAACTTCACAGGACATCGTTAGATTTTCCATAATTTTCCAAATATACATACCTACAGAAGTTCCCTTTTATTAGTATTGGTTATGAAACCAGGCTGCCTTTGTTTCTTCTCTGATATATGGCCAGCGACTCTACCAGGAAATCTTTTGAAGTCCACAGTTTTCCAGTCATGGTCCTTTTAATACAATGTCCAAGACTGTCTACTAGTTTACTCTAGATTTTATTTATGCCAATCCATCCAAACATCAAAAACATTTATTAAGTACCTACCATGTGACAGTCATTGGTCCAAGAACAAGGAGATTCAAAAATAATAATGAAGCAGGTAAGTCTCTAGGTCTGAAAACATCTGAATCCCCTTTTGACTGTGGCGAAGAATGATGCAGATAGCTAAATTGCTGAATCCCCAAATCACATGAATCTCTGAGCCCCATGTGATATTTGTTCTCCACAGACATGCCAGAGATAAGGAAGCATCTGAGAGAATCCCTGTTTTAGGAGATAAAAGGTGACAGAGCGCAGGAAGAAGATGGGGAGGGATAGAGGGGAAAAGGGAAGAGAGAGAGAGAGTCACAGAACAGCACCAAGGAACTCATCCCCAACCTAATTAAGAGATTCAAGAAGAAGTGAGGAAAGAGCCACAGATCTCACTACTCTCCCCAAGTTGACAGCTGCTTCTTTGGGAGTGGGGAGAGCTTTCTTTGCTTTTCTAAAATTTCCCCCTTCTTATAAACTCAACTCAAATTCCAGCATTCCGTAATTTAAAGCATGCTACATTTTGAGTCAAAAGGCCTGAGTCTGTTTCTTGCTGCTCATTGTCCATGTATCTTTGGCAAACCACTTCTCTGGGTTTCAGTTTCCTCATTTGTAAAATAAAGGGAAGGGGCAGGGACAAGATGGTGGACAAAAGGCAGGGACTCAGCTGAGCTCTACCCAAACCCCTCCAAACAACTTTAAATAATACCTCAAAACAAATTCTGAAGCAACAGAACCCAAAAAGGGTGGAGTGAAACAATTTTCCAGCCTAAGACAATTTCAAAGATCAACAGGAAAGATCTCTTGCACCTGGGTAAGAGCAGAGCAAAGACTACCCCCAGCAAACTAGTAGTTGGCCTTGAGGGCAATTGAAGCAATGGCAGCAGTGCTAGTTTCCAGAAATCCTAACCCATAGAAGGTAAGTGGGTCAGACAACTGGTCAGAAGGAGATTACAGGGGTCCCTTTGTTAGCACTATTGACAGGATTCTGTGAAATGAAGGGGCTGAAAGAGATAATATCTAAGGGTTGTTTTTTCACATTGTCCTAAGATTCCAAGTCAAGTTCCTGCCTTTATCGTTCTGCTGCATAATGGCATCTTCCTTGTCTCAATCCCATATAGTAAATCTGCCGCTCTGTGAACATCTTGTATTTTAAAGCCTAATACCAATGGCTTTGGATTATTCATGGTTTTGATTATCCATGACAAGGCTCCTACACACTCCATTAGTGCAAATAATTAAGAGTTGTTTATAACAGTGAATCACCAATGTGGTTACTGTCTTGACACTTGTATATCACTCAGTCTTGTTGCTTATATCTGTATTTGCCTACACCTTTTCTGAGACTGAACATTAAGGTGTAAAGAACTGATAACTTCTTAAAGAAAACCCCTCTGACAGGCATCTCACTTTAACAGGAACCAAAACTTCAAAGTAAAGGATGGAATCCTAGTGTCAAAATTTCTGAAATTAGCTACTGACGATTAAGGGAAGATTGGAGAGAGGATCAGGTCCTTAATAGTGCTTTGTAAGCACGTGCCTATTTAAGATCAACATTGTAGGGTAGTTTTACATTGGGATTGCAAGGATTACTGTAAGCTTCTGGAACAATGGACACACCCTAAAGGCAAGCCTTATTTCATGGATGTTTTGTAGCTTTGGTCTATTCATGATCCATCCTGCTGAAACTCCTTCTTACTTTGCAAATTGCCCTCTTACTCTCACACTTTCCTCTTACTTCCACCTTAGGGTCAATGACTGCCCCTGGTCCTTACCTCTAACTTCAATGAATGTATGGATGATTTGGAGGCTAAGTGTAAATAAGGAAAATCCAAAAAACTACTCTTTAATTTCCTGAAAGGGCTACATTTTAGAGCCTACAACTATTTGACAGCAAGATTGGAATAAGAGGAAAGAAACAAGAAGTTCAATTCACTTGTGGTCAGCTGTGACCCTATGACTGTTCTACCCAAGTGGATAAAGGTATTGCTGTTTTAGCGCCAGTGCAGCAGAGTTAAGGTATGAGAATGCCCTTCTGGTCGGCATAGGTTCAATGGGAAAGAATTCACGAACCTGAAATATTAATGGTAAAAAAGGAAATTTTACTGTTAGCACTGCAGTAGCCAGCTTTGCTAGAAAGACTAACTTCCAAGTGGCAAGGTCCTGGCAGAGAAATAAAAAGGGTTATTGCTGAGAAGAGAATGTCTTCACAGCAGGCAGGAGTCCTGGCAGGCAGCTATGCCAAGGAGAAGTTCCTTGTCCATAGCCCTGCTTTGGCTTCTTCAAAGAAATGAGTTTAAAATTGCCCTTTAATAGGAAATCTGAGATAGAAGTTTCAATTGAATGAAATTCCTTCAATGTTGTCATTGCCCTGAGGCCTAGATACTTGGAGTTTCAAGCCACTCAATATCAGATCCAGATCTCCCAATTGAATGAAATCACTTTGAAGGCTTCCTGAACGAGAATCTGGCTACCAATAGGAGGGGGCGATTTGCCTTAGAAAAGCCCAGTTGAATGACACCACTGAACTTGTCTGGGAAGATAGGCTTTCCCAGGAGGGCCTGAGACTTCCTTCTTTACAGATCAAAGGGGACACAGCTTTAAGGGGACACAGTTCCCCCCCTCCCTGTCAAAGGCTCAGGGTCTTCTATAATTGTCAAGCATTGAGGTACAAATAATGGTCAAGTCAGTAAATGGCATCACCAAAAGGAAGGAGAAAGAAGAGAAGAGGGAAGGAGGGAAAGAAGAAGGGAAGGAAGGAGAAAAGAGGAAGGAAAGAAAGGGAAGGAAGAGAAAAAGAGAGGATAGGAGGAGGGAAAGAGACAAGGAGGAAAAGAAGGAAGGAAGGACAGAGAAAGAAAGTCATTAAGGGTTTTCTATATGTCAGGCATAGAGATATAAGCTGAAAAGTGAACAGTTTCTGTTCTCAAAAAACTGGGGAAGATAATAATAGTTAATATTTATACAGTGCTTACTATGTGTTAGAAAGTGTTCTGGGTGTTTTATGATTATTATTTTATTTGATCCTTACAATAAAAACCAATAAAAAAACTTGGAAGCAAGTACTATCAATATTCCCACTTTACAAATGAAGATACTGAGGCAAAGGTTAAGTGACTTACCTAGGGTCACAAACTATTAAGTGTCTCAGACAGAATTTGAACTCAGGTCTACAGTCATACATTAGCCTTCTCCACAAGAATCAAGGAAGCAGTGAGATGAAAATGACCTTATATGGCAAATGTTAAATGAAATAACCGAGGAAGCAAATTTTGAGCATCTAAGCATTTCAATTTATTAAGCAATGCATGGCAATTTCCCAACAAATCAGGACTAGTAGCCTTCCTCAGTTTAAAATTGGACCCTTAATATGAGGGGAGACAGATTTTTATACATGAAAAGCAATTAATCAAATAAGGCCAATTAATTAAAAGGAAACAATTAACTAAGCTGCAATATTAGGTAATCCATTTTTTAATCGGAAAAAAAAAAACTGAGAACTTTCCAAGTTGGGAGCTGGAGAATGAACAAGTGCAATTCCCTGAAATCAGAAAAGTGGTGATGTACACTCTCCTCCCTTCCAAGGATCTGTATTCAATCAAAGGAACAAGGACATAGTAACTGATTGACCAGTTGGGCCCCCAGTATGGGGCCAGTTTTCAGATAATGCATGTGTAATTATGAGAAAATTCTGGTTTCTGCTTAGCATAACCTAGGTCCTTAGTTAAAGATCTCTAAGCAGCAGGTAGGTATGGTCCAGTTTCCTACCATCCAGGGCTAGATTTAAACAATGCAATAATTTTTTTCCTACTTCCCATATTTGAATAAATTTTCTTTTAGAACAGAAATCAGACTAGAACCATAATTGAATAGAAAAGGAACTGAACTACCTCCCAAATTGGATGGAATCAGTGTGGTTCATTGAATTCCCACAATTGACCACTTGCTACCCTAACTTAGAAATCATCTAGTTGACCTCTTTCCCTGATGGATAATCCCCCTCTACATTACCCCAAAATTTGCCATTTATATTTTTCTTGAATACTTCCAGCAATGAAGAACTTACTATCTCCCTAAGCATTTTCAAACTGATGTAAGCAGCAGCATGTTCAAATAGAAAGTGTGTGCATAAATATTAGAGAAATAACAGAGATTCAAGTTAAGGATGAGGCTGTCTGTGAATGGACAACACATTAGTAATTTATGGTTTTTATTCAATGCTCCACATTAGGGACTCTTAGCAAAGGAAAAGGACTTGGGCGTAGGAAGAGAACAAAAGGATAAGCACAAACACAATTTATCATTTTGCCAATCTTGGTAAACAGCTTTTTGCTATGCTAGCACCATTAAATAAATAAGTCATTAGGTTGAGAATAGATGTGCCAACACAAGTATGATCTATTAATTTGAAGATCACAGATGGATATTATTCATGAATCATACAGTCTCACCCACAAACACAGACCCTTCAACCTGCATAGGGACACACCCAAATAATCACATACAAATGCACATTGCCATCATACAAAAAGAATACCCACTAAATACATGGCTAAGCACAAAGACAAAACTACCTACAGACACAAACGTGTATCCCCATATGGAGACACACAATCACACAGCTATACAAAGATAGAACCACAAGGACACAGTGCCGCAAATATACAAAGAATAATCTGATACATAAACATAACAACTTAACTGCACATGCACAAACATAGAGCCACAACCAAAAGCTACATGAAGACATCTCCCTCTCCTCTCCCCAACACAAAACAGTCTGTCTTTGTTTACTTGCCCCTTAGACATTTCACTAAAGCTTATGCCTTTGGGAAATAAGGTCAACATCCCCCTGACTAGCCCTGTCATTGGTCTCCTGAGATGCTTCCTCCTTCATACATTTCCTCTTAGTTTGATACCATCAGTGATCTGAGAAAAAGCAAGAAAGAGAGCTCAGGCTGAGGAAGCATGCTTGGCTTCCAGCAAATTGCACCTTTTTCTGTGTGAGAGGCCAAAATGCCTCCAATACATTTCTCTTGAAATGTGGCACGCTCTCAGATTACGTGGCTCCAGGCAAGAGACACCATCCTGGGCACACTGATGTGGAACAAAGCTGCCTGGGCGACTCTGACATGCAGGAAGGATGCTAAGACACCTTCTTCTTGACAGCTTTGGCTTTCGGAAGCCCTCCCTGAGTGAGGAAAGGAAGTCTGTACAAATGGAAGCTGTGTGTTAATTTGCTTGTGTGTACTAGAAAACACACCTGAGGTCTACCTAGTCTTCACTGATCCATTGGGGATCCACTGGGGAGTTCCTGATGAAACAAGCCATTTCATTCCCTGGCAGGTGCCTTTCCTAACACGTGGTAAAACCATCTCTTCCTGGAGCCCAGTAGCTGTAGGCAACCACTCTGCCAAGTGCCAGATTCTCACTGGGCAGGGGCTCCTCATACGTTATTGCCATTAGGAGTCTCCCTCCCCTCATTAGAAGAAATGTAGGAAAATGAACATTGATTCATCATATTTTTCAGTCTTTCAATGTTATGGCACTTCCAACATTAACCACCAGGCTTTGCTCTTAGTTGACACATAAACAATTGTTGAATTAGCAAAATGAAAAGGGGAACTTAAAATCACTTAGACTATAACTATTCTCCAACCAGTAATGGCAGCATGTATGGAAATAGGTTTTGATTACAACATGAAGAATGAAAATTAGACCTGGGGAGAATTTTCATATGTACATACTGTTTTACAAAGTAAATTTTACATAGATTGATAATTATAGACAGAAGGAGAGATAGAGCATTTATTAAATATTTACTATATGCCAGTCATTGTGCTGATCTCATGTGATCCTTACCACTCTATGATACAGATAGAGAAGTATCAATAACCCCATTTTACACACAAACTGAGACACACAGAGAGAAAATGATCCAGTGAAGGTTCCACAAGTTGTACACAGCATTCAGGATTTGAATACAGGTTTCTTTTTTCTAGGTTCAAGTTCTTTCCCTTAATAGAAAACTTCTCTCAAGCTATAAGCATTACTGGATCACATGGTAGGTTTGATAATTAAAAAGAAATTGTCCAAGCAGAATAATAACACAGAATGTCATAAAACCTCCTTAAAATAACGAATGTCAGGTCTGGAGAAGGCTTAGAAGAACATCAGAGTTGTGAGTCCTTAGCCCAAAAAATGTTAGAGATTGTAGAGGCTTTAGAACTCATCATGACATCATGACAAAAAGAATATTTATGAGGTTTGGAATCAGAAGACCTAGGCTTAAATTCCAGACCAGCCCCAGTGGTCTGGGGCAAATGAATTGGCCTTTGTGGATCTCAGTTTCCTCTTCTATAAAATGAAAGGGTTGGATTTTAACATCCTCTCTTACTCTAAATTCTAGGATTTCTCTATAGTACTGCATTGCCCCTGTTATCTAACCTGTTCTTTTGAATAAATTATTTTTGAACAGCCTTCAATAGTGACTCTGACATTTCAGCCATACATAGGTAATGTATCTTATACTAAAAATCTACAGCATCCATCCTCTGAAGGCTACTTTATGCGAAAATATGGGTTTCCAAAAAAGGTTATTCAGTTCACTTAGATTTCAAAAAAGAAAAGAAAAGGATAATTTGGCAAACGCTCTATTCTGCTCCCCACTCTCCCACCCCCAAAAAGGAAACTGCTCTAGAGGACATTTGATCAAGTATGGCCAAAATAAGATAGCATCCCTCAACCTCAGTGTTTTACTTTAATTTTTTTCACCAACCTGATTTGTATCCAGGTAGCTAAGCCAACTTCTTTAGACTGTAGTTTCCCAAATTACAATAAGGATAAATTCATGGGAATGAGTTTATTCCCTTCCCAGTATTACAACATCAGAGGTTTATAAAAATGAGCTATCCAAAGAACTTTGAGCTCTTCCATGGAGAGACACTTGAAATTAGTTGATGTATCCATTGTCTCTGCCTTGAAGAAAGGGAAAAAGTAGTCAAGAAACATACAGATTAACTTCACAGATTTATGGGGTTGAGGCTACTCAGACATCTTTTAGTTATCTGATCTGCCCTACTCACTGTCATTACTTCCAAATGTCAATCCTAAATTTGGCACAATGTTCTGTAGTCCCATTTCCTTGCATTTGATATTTAGCATTTCATGTAATGAGTTGAATACAATAAGATAAAATTGAGTAGGAATGAATGTAAGTCTTACACTTTGGTTTAAAAAAAACTAATTCACAAGTATAAAATGGAGTCATGGCTAGACAGCAGTTTGTCCAAAAGGATCTGAGGACTTTGATTTATAGGAGTATAAATTTATGGAAGGAAAGAAGCTTTTAAGTAATCCAGTCCAACTTTGCAATATGACTCAACACTGTTATATGGAAGCCAAAACACACTAATGTGATCTTGGGCTGTATTGAGAAGCATAGCTTCAAGAAACGGTGAGCTGATCGTACTCATAGTATTTTCACCTGGTCAGACCATGTCTCTTGACCCCACAGTTTGGGAAGGATATTAATAATTTAGGAGATTAATCGGGATGGTGGAGAACCTCAGTCTCCTGCAATATGAATATTGGTTGAAGCAACTAGCAATATTAAGCCTGGAAAAGAGATTCATTGAGGATTCAGTAGGTGGTCTTCTACAGTTACTATAGATGCAAAATGTGATAAATTGGTTTCCTACTCCCAAACTGATGAGAAGTTTAGGTGAGCTACACCTTGGATGATAGACATATGGTGGAGTCACCATGCCAGTATTTGGTCTTGAATGGAGAGGGAAAATTTGCCAGCATTCTATTAGGCTTGGAGGTTGTGAAAAGGGAAAGAGAGAAGCTGCTTTTGAAACCAAAGATTCCTTTATCTGAAAGAAAAGGAATGGGTAGTTCTCTTTCCCAGAATCCTCTCATGTTCATACCTACCCCTTTTACTCCATCAGTTCTTTCTTGTGACTTTAATTTTTAATAAAATGGGCAATTACCATAAGAATTTGTCTTAGTTTGACATTTCTGCTATTGGCAGGATAATAATTGATACCTTTAAACAGCCTCATTATTCAGCAAAGAAAATGAGGTTTGTGTAAACGGAGGACAATTTGCAATATGGCCTATCTGGGGACAATTGAAAGGTCACCCCTATCTCTGAGGCAGGACTGGTGAGTTCCTTAGACAACTACTCATCAGTCCATCCATCCTGTATCCCTCTGGGAAAATGGAATTCTATAGGACAAGAAAACTTGTAATGAAGGCAGTCTTAATTGTTACATGTAAACTGTCTTAGCCCATGATTTGAGGCAGATTACAGCAGTATATCTTTTTTCCTCATTCCTCCCATTTCTTTCATTGAATGAAAGGGCACATTCCCATTTTATACAATACCTATTTCTGAAAAGCTGATGCTGGGATGGGTAGCATGTGCTATAGAACTGCAGCCCCATCTTGACAGTCACCAGCTAGCCTCAGATGTGACCTATTATATAATTCCCATTCTTACCTCACTCAATTTCTTATTTTATTGGCTGCTCAGCTGAGTTGTCTTTCTCCTTGGCTTCTCCCTTATGTTACTCTTGACTCAGCCTTTCATAATTAACTAGATTTGTTGGTTTGACCCTGGAATCTCTAGGCTTGCTCAAACCTCCCACTCATGAACCACAGAAAGAGTTTGGGTACTAAACCCAGTGGTCTGTACTGCTTCACCAGCTGGCCTGCACTGATGGACTGCAGTCAAAGTCATCCTCATATTTGGCTGTTCTTTGTTAGTTTGGCTAGCTAAACTCCTCATATCCTGCTGCACCACCTGGTTTCTGATACTTCAATACATTTCAATTCAATAAATATTCATTAAATTCCTACTATGTGCAGTGTGAAAGGTAATCATGCAGAGTGATCTAAAACTGACTGAGGAAGGTGAGGGTACCAACAACTAGGGGAAGTAGGGGTTAGAGAAGACCTCTGGAGGATATGGCTTTTGAGCTGGATCTGGAAGACAGAGGAGGATTCTGAAGGGGGCAAATGAAGATGGAGTGCATTCCAAACTTAGGAAAATGTACCGGTAAATCCCTCCTGGGAATCTTATTCTTTCCTCAAGAAGAATCTTTCTGCAAATGAACACTCACCCCCCTAATTTATCTTCTGTGTAAATCCAGATTTTTCTATAATGAGTTTTCTTAAAGCTGTCCACTGCTGAGACAGCCATTTCCCTTGAGGGGACTGCTAGGGGAGAAGGAGGAGGAAGGGAGGATTGGTTCAGCTGACTCTCATTTAGGGAAAGCTGGAACCCAGTGGGACAGGAAAGCACTCATGCACCTGACAGACACAAAGAAAGAATTGTCTCATGAGCATTTTAAGGGAGACTTTCCCTCCAGCATCTGAAACCTCTGCCTGCCTATTGCCCATTTCCTCTGGCCTACTCTTCCCACCTTGTAATCCCCTCCAGTCTCAGCACCCTCTGTGCTGTGAGTCACCCCCCAAATTGTACAATTGACCTCTCCCTTTTTCAGGGTCCTTTGGACCACACACTTTCCCTGACCTATGCCTCCGAGGTTTCTCTCTCAACTTGCTCTCTAATAGACCACCAGTTCTATCTCAGGGTGGACCTCATCTCTGACCATTTCTGCCTTCTACACTAAATCAGATTAACTGGTGCTTTCTGAATAAGGGATTAGGTATTTTGGAGACCCTGAGGCTTTGTTCTATAAGGGCAGAACCAAGTGATGATGATGATGATGATGATGATAGCTAGCATTTATATTATACTTTAAGGTATGCAAAATACTTTAAGGTTTACATATGTCAATTCATTTGATTTGGATGACAATTATAAGGAAACTGATGGAGAGAAGTTAAATAATTTGACCAGATTAACACAGCAAAAAAATGTCTGCAGCTATATTGGAACTCTGGTCTTCCTGACTCCAGGCCCATCCCTCTCAAAATGGCCACACCCCGACCATCACCTAGTAGCCCTCCAGAGGATTTTGCACAAAGACCAACTCTTCTGCAACCTCTATTACACCTCCTTCCATTTTCTCCTATAGATTGTCCCCACAATTATCCATCCTCTCCCACTCCTATTCTGCTCCTTGCAATCATCAATCTCTTCCTAAATATTGGCTCCTTCCCTGCTGTCTAGAAACAAACTCTTGTCTTCTCCATCCAAAAAAACAAACAAACAACAATAACCGCAAAAATAAAAAAAAACTCCAAATCACCTCAGGCTCTTGTCATACACATCTCCTTCCTTTCATACACAAATGCCTTGAAAAAGCTGTTCATATGCATTGCTTCCACTGACTGGGGTGTGCTGGAGTCAATTCCTACTGACCTGCTGTTGAATTTTCAGTGTGAGTATGTATTTTCTTGTTCAGTTTTTCAATGGTGTTTGACTATGCATGACCCCATTTGGATTTTCTTAAGCAAAGGTACTGGGGAAGTTTGCCATTTCCTTCTTAAGCTCATTTTACAGATGAGGAATCTGAGGCAAATAGGTTACATGGCTTTTCTAGGATCACACAGCTAGTAAGTGAATGAGGAAAGATTTGAATTCAAGGAGATATCTTCCTTATTGGCAGTGCACTCTTTCAACTGCATTACTTAGCTGCACCTTGGAAATCAGCAAATTCTGCTTATCAGGGTAGTTAGGTGTTTTAGTGGATACAGCATTAGACCTGGAGTCAAGAGGACCTGAGTTCAAAACTGACTTCAGATACTAGCTGTGTGACTCTGGGCAAGTCATTAACTCTGTTTGCCTCAGTTGCCCGTTACTTAAAGACACAGGGATACATCATGTAACCTCTCTGTTCTTCAAGGAAACTCTTCAAGAGTATAATTCGCAGAACAGTTTTACATTTGTCTTGGTAGAGGGAAGTTTCTCACCTGGGATTCCCCTGCACAAATGAAATGAGGGATTTGGGTAAAAAAGCTGCCATTTATGTATTGTTAAAGCAATAATATTATAAAGCCTATTATATAACATTTGCTCACTGGATCCTCACTGCAACACCATGATTAGGTAAGACAAAGATTATTATCCCCATTTTACAGATGAATCAATTGAAACTCAATTTACTTTTAGTTCAACCATTAGTAAGTATATCAGTTGAGGCTTGAACTGAAATCTTTGGACTCAGAGTCAAAAACTCTCCTTCCTGCACCACACATACACAGATACCACAGATAGAAAGGGAGCTTCTAGTTTAGTGCAATAGTTCTAAAATGTTATGGTCTCAGGATCTCTTTATACTTTTAAACATTATTCAAGGACCCCAAAGAGCTTTTGTTCATGTGGATTATATTGCTTGATATTTACTATGTTAAAAATCAAATCATGAGAAAAATTATGAAAATAATTTTGACCTTACAAAATCCCTGAAAGGATCTCAGACCTCACTTTGAGAATTGCTTTTGGAGAACTGTCACCTGAAGGGAGTAAGTCTCTGCTGAAAAATCTACAGCAAATCTGGATGTCATGGCAAGCATCACAAAGGGAGCTATTAAATCAATTTGCTAAAAAGAAGTTTGTGGTGGTAGAATTTTCAGGAAGAAACTTTACACTTCAAACTACAAGGCTTCATGAATGGGGGAGAGGTTAGGAGCCATGGAACCATGGTAAAGAGTCCTTAGACACCAGCCCCTGTAGGTAGATACCCTAATATATAAAAATACTAGTTCTGGGGATGCAAGGGATAACAGAGCAAGACTAGACTGGGTGGGTGGAACTTACCTAGGGAACTGATATTTTGGGGAGGAAATGTACCATCTGGTAGCTTTTTATTTTAATTATTTTTACTAACTCGGTGCAAAATTTAGTTGTCTCTATGCATCAAAGGAGGATAAGTATAATTAGAACTTTCTAAATTTCAACACCCTGGGGCAAAATCCTGTTTTTACCACCCAAGTTATGACTCTGTATCCCGCTGAGAAGGTCTTTTATGAAGAGAAGAATGGTGCCAGGGGCAGTGATGTTCCTGTTGCCAAGAACTGTGTCTAGGAGCATAATAAGAATTGTCCTACCTACTCCCTTCCCCATTGTGGATTCTTTACCACACAGACCAAAAAGACAGAGAATAACTTATTCAAATCAAGCTCTCTCTAATGGCCTCCTCCAGGTTGCCTATTCTAACTCTTCTCAGCTAGGAAGAACAACCTTTTCTGACTTTCAGTTTTGGACAGCACTATATACTATAGACAGCTCCATCTACCATGGACAGCAGCCTCTAGCAGAAATCTTGCACAGACCAAAGTGCCGCTCCTAAGAGTCAAGTTGCCAGAATCTCAGGACTACACAGGGAGCAGTTGGGGCACAGTTAGATGGTACAATGGAGAGAGTGCTGGGCTTGGAGTCAGAAGGACCTGAGTTCAAATTTGACCTCAGACAACCTATAATTGATTCTGCACAAATCAATTCACCCTATTTGCCTCACTTTCCTCATCAGTAAATGAGCAGGAGAAAGAAATGATAAACCTATTCCAATATTTTGTCAAGAAAACCCTAAATGGGGTCATGATGTGTTGGACACAACTGAATAACAAACAACAGGACTATTCAAAAAGAGGAGGGAAATACCACAAATATCCTGTTTCCTCATGGAATAGTATGATAGTATCTGACATATAATGTGATTTAGGAATATTTGTTGACTGATAGTCTCTGCATCTAACTCATTCCCTAAAGCAGGTGTGACCTAGGGCTAAGGCCTGACTATCCCTCCCCCAACCTCTCTAGTTTCAGCTTTCCTATGTATAAAATTAGGGTTTCGAATAGATGAGTACTTCATAATCTTGTGCCATGAACTCCTTGGACAGTCTGGTAGAACCTATGGACTTCTCAGAATCCTGTTTATAAAATATACAATTCAATAAGTACAATTTTGTACAATTGTACAAAAAGGAAAGAAATTTTACTTATATACCATATATATGCATATATGTATGTATGTGTTATAATATAAAGTATATGGACCCCAGGCTAAGAACCTTTGTACTTTTCAGCTCTAAATCTTATCCCTTTAATATGCTTGGGAAGTGGGGTGGGGAGGGAATACCACTGGATCATATTTCGAGAAAAGGTTTTCCTCTTTGCTAAGTCTTAATTATTTGTCTGATTAGTTGGTCTATGTAAAAATAACATATGGATGGCTGAGAAAAAAGTTCTATATTTGAGGCTGCCTCTACTTCTCCCTGAGCTTCACTGGCTTTATGGATACTTGGTTGTGAGCAGGTAATATGGCTTACACTATCTTCCCAAGAAAGAGGAAATGAAGGAGGGAAAGAAAGGGGTAGAAAGAAGGAAAAGAGGAAAGGAAAGGAGGAGGAAAAGAAGAAAAGAGGAAAAGGAAGGAAAAGAGGGGAAAAGGAAGAGAGACTATGAGAAAAGAAGGGAAAAGGAGGGAGGGAGGGAAAGAAGGAAGAGAAGAAGGAAAAGATGAAGGGGGGAGTGATGGAGGAAGGATTTGTAATTGCCGACTATGTGCCAAAAATTGTGCTAAGTGCTTTGCAAATATTATTTCATTTGATCCTTACAATAATCCTGGGAGATAGAAGATAATAATAATGATGACTTTAACAATAGATAACATTTATATAGAGCATACTGTGTAATTTATTATGCCCTTTACGATAATTATCTAATTTCATCATCATCATCAACATTTATAAAGCATTTACAAAGTGCCTTATAATTATTATCTCATTTGAGCCTCACAATAATCCTAGGAGATTGGTGCTATTATTATTCCCATTTTTTACAGATGAGGAAAATGAGTAAACAAAGGTTAAATTATTTTCCCCAGAGTCACCCAACTAGTAAATGTCTGAGATCATATTTGAACTCAAGTCTCCCTGTTCCAAACCTCACATTCTATCCACTGTACCACATATTTTTACTTTCTTTCTGATAGAGTTTAAGCTCTTTGAGGACAGGAACTGTTTCATTTTTGTCTTTGCATCTCTAGTGCCTAGTACAGTTACTAGAATATAAGAGATATTTTAAAATAATTGCTAAATGAATGAATAAATATCTCAGAGATGATGAAGAAGAGAACTCTATCACTTTGGCACAGTGAATAGAGCACTGAATCTGGATTCAGGAAGAACTGAGTTCAAATCCAGCTTCAGCCTATATCACCTTATTACCAAGGTGACCCTAGGCAAGTCATTTAATGACTGTTTGCCTCAGTTTCCTCAATTATAAAATGGAGACTGTAATAGGACTTACCTCAGAGGGTTGTTATGAAAATCAAAAGAGGTATTTATTAAGTGTTTTTCTAAATCCTATCATCACCATTATCATTATTTTTATTATTAATGGAAAGCTCCTCCACGTTGACCCTATTTCCTGCCCCACCTCTACCCTCCATCACACAAACTACCATACCCAAACCTCTCTACAGATTCTGTGTTGAGGGAAATTGTCACAAATTCACAAGCAGTTATTGATTTCCCCCTGATTAGAAGTCTTTGAGAAGAGGCTGGATCACTCCTCATCAGAAAAGTTGTAGCCAAAATTATTCTTCAATTGTGGTTAGACTAGATGAGGGACACAGAAAATAACCCATGGCTAAATCTGGCCATGGTCTTAGCTCATGAGCTATAAAACAAATAGGTGGCAGGACATTGTTTGCTGACTCCTGGATTAGACCGAGGTATCTTCCAATTCTGAGGTGTCAGAATACTGGGGCAACTCTGATTTTCACCAGTGACCAGGGGAATGTTTATCATATCTCCAAGCAGGGGAGCATTAGCCTGATCCAGGAGTCCTAAAGTTCATCTTGGTTGGAGACCAACAAAGACCACATTACAGTGGAAAGACAACCCAGCAAGAACTCAGCAAGTCCTTCTGGTGCCTGTGTCATATGGGTGAACAGACATTAGGCATCCTGACATATCTCGCTCTGAGGCGGTACCTTGGCTACCCCACCTTGTCAAATCGGATCCTACATGACTGCTACATTACATCCAGACTCAGCCCCCACAGCTGCCATGGAGTGGACAGGGCAACTATGATTCAGCCAACTCCTAAGCATGGTTCTGATGCCTTTAGTATAGCAATCCCTTTGGAACATCTGCAATGGGTCTCTCCAGGTTCTGCTTGAATGATTCCAGTATTGGTAAGCTCATTGCCACTGTAAAAAGCTATTTCCATTTTTAGATAATTTTAATTATAGTTGCTTCTTACCCTGAGCTAAACTCTTCTTCCTCATAACTGCCACCTATTTATCCCCATTATCTTTGTACTAAGCCTGAACTCTCTTATTCATGAAAACTTTCAAATATCTAAAGACATTATCATATTCTCTTTTGCCTGAAGGTCACTTCCTTTTCCTGGGCCTCAGTTTCTCATCTGTAAACTAAGAAAATTAGAATAGATATTCTTGAAGATATTGAAAAAATATAAGTATTTCTAAATCTAGGTTCCTATTGTCCCTATATCTTCTCTTGTTCAAGGTAAGTGCCCCCAGTTCACAGGTTCATAGGATTTAAAGTTGAAAGTCATTGTACTAGTCCACTTGTTTCATTTTATAATTGAAATGCAAAGGAAAAGTGACTTGCTCACAGTCATACTGGTAGCAGAGTTAAGACAGTCATTCAACTGGCATGGTTTCTCTTTTCACTATTAAACAGATCTTTGAGGAAAACTTCCTGTTTTTTTCAAGACAATAACAAGATGGTTTTCTTTTCTGCTCTTCACCTATAAGTCTCCATCTCCTACCTTTCTTGCTTTAAGACAAGCACTACTTGCCTAGAAGCTGGAAAATGAATGGATGCCCATCAATTGGAGAATGGTTGAGTAAATTGTGGTATATGAATGTTATGGAATATTATTGTTCTGTAAGGAATGACCAGCGGGATGAATACAGAGAGGCTTGGGGAGACTTACATGAATTGATGCTAAGTGAAATGAGCAGAACGAGGAGATCATTATATACCTCAACAACGATACTGTTTGAGGATGTATTCTGATGGAAGTGGATCTCTTCGATAAAGAGAGCTAATTCAGTTTCAATTGATCAAAGATGGATAGAAGTAGCTACACCCAAAGAAAGAACACTGGGAGATGAATATAAACTGCTTGCATTTTTGTTTTTCTTCCCGGGTTATTTATACCTTCTGAGTTCAATTCTTCCTGTGCAACAAGAAAACTGTTTGGTTCTACACACATATATTCTATCTAGGATATACTGTAACCTACTCAACATGTAAAGGACTGCTTGCCATCTGGGGGCGGGGGTGAAGAGAGGGGAGGGGAAAAATTGGAACAGAAGTGAATGCAAGGGATAATGCTGTAAAAAATTACCCTGGCATGGCTTCTATCAATAAAAAGTTATTTTAAAAAAATTAAAATAAAATAAAATAAAATAAAATGGAGTTAAAATATAACCTACCTCAAAAAAAAAAAAAAAGACAAGCATTACTTTCTGTATAAGGACTTTTCTGCTCTCTTCTCTCCCCTTCTCCAAACTGCTAGTGCCTTTCTCTACCTTCCCTACCTTCCATCTACTATGAATATATAATATTTACATATTATCTCTCTCATTAGATTATAAACTTCCTGAGGGCAGAAATTATTCGTGACTTTCTACGCTTCTGACACATAATCAATGCTTTTAAATGTTTGTATATTGATTTGATTGATTAGTTGCAAACTGCCTTGGGTTCCCGTAAATATTCTGGCTTCATTTTGAAGCCATATTTTGAGCAGACCACTGTCAGTACAAGTCGGGGAGTATCCAGAGTGAAACAACCACGATGATGAAAGGATTGGAGACCAAATCATATGAAAACTGAGGAAAGTAATTAGGGAGATTTAGCCTAGAGAAGAGAGTCCCCATCCCTCCTGGGATAGGGGAAAGGAGGGCAAGAGGCACACATGGCAGGTATCTTCAAATGACTGCGAGTCTTTCTGAAGAACCAGGCTTAGACTTACTCTGCTGGGCAGCCTCAGAACTAGAACTGAAAAGAAAATTACAGAGAGTAATTGGACCCAATGTAAGAACCAGTGGGAGGTGGTAGAGTCAAGAAGCCTGGGTTAAATCCCTGCCTCCAACATTCACTGCCTGCATAACTCTGGACAAGTTATTTCATCTCTCAGTGTCCCCAGACAACTTTCTAAGACTATAAGTTAAAGATAGAGGTGATGATTTGTATTGGTGAAAGGATTATCCTCATCAGGAATTCCCTATATCATAGATATCAACATGCCCTAATAGATCCCAACCCAAATCAAAATGCAATTGATAAATATTTAACAAAATAAATGAAAATACAATAGAATATAAATAATGTTAAAATGCAATTTCTAAGAAAATATATAGACCACAGGGATCCTTTAAGTATAATTTAGTGGACCTATTTCAATTTGTTTCTCTCTTTCCTCTCTCTCTTCCCTCCCTCCTCTCTCTCTCTCTCTCTCTCTCTCTCTCTCTCTCTCTCTCTCTCTCTCTCTCTCTCTCTCTCTTTTCTCTCTTTCTTTTCCTCTCTCTCTCTCTCTCTCTCTCTCCTCTCTCTCTCTCTTCCTCTCTCTCTCTCTCTCTCTCTCTCTCACACACACACACACACACACACGTGTGTATGTGTGAGCATGCACTTAAATTTGAGAGGCAGCATGATATAGACCAGAATAAGGAAGATCTAATTTTAAATTATATCTTTGACAATAATACCTGAAATTTACTAGCTTTGTGACCCTAGGTTAGTCACATAATCACTCTTTGTCTCAGTTTCCCCATCTGTGAAATGGGTGGGGATAATAATAGCACCAACTTGCCAATGTTATTGTGAGAATCAAATAAAATAATATTTCTAAATATTAAAGCATGGTATAAATACTTACTATTGTTATTATATTATAAATTATGTGACGCTAGGCAGTTAAGTCATTTAAACTAAGTGGCTCTCTAAGACTGTTGACTTGCCAGTCTTCACTGGCAGAGAAACCTGGGGTATTTGAGCAGATAGCTACATGGGGAAATTCTCCCACATCAGTGAAATCATAAATCTGAACCAAAGACCCAAATACATACACGGAGCTTTATATCTTTATTTGTGTCTGGGCCTCACAACAGAAATTCATATGGATGAGCTGTAACCTGTAACTAGCCCAAAGGGCACAGTTGTACTCTCAGACCTGGCGTTGGTATTCCTGCCCATGCTCACCAGTCACAGACAGCCTCCCCCTTCTTCTCTCTCCAGCAGCCCAATCCTCCTCCCAGCTCTTCCACTCCTCCCTCCTCGTCAGCCCAACCCGATTCTAGACATGTGATTTTGTTCCAGTTCTATGAGTGATCCTTGGCAGAAGGACCCATCTGACACATATTAATAGTTTTATGCATTGTATGAATATCTGTAAAGCACTTTATCTGCATTAACTTAATCTACACAACTGCTCTGTAATGTAGCTTAGTAAGTCTACAAATAAAGTCAGCAAGTATTTATATTTATTAAGCACCTACTATGTGCCAGATGGGGCAGCTAGGTATGCTTGGGATCAGGAAAATTCATCTTCCCGAGCTCAGATCCAAACTCAGATACTTATTAGCTATGGACTCTGGGTATGTCACTCCACCCTTTTTTATCTCAATTCTGTAAAACGAACTGGAAAAGGAAATGGCAAATCATTCCAGTATCTTTGCCAAGAAAACCCCAAATGGGGTCATGAAACTGAGGAAGGTAATTGGGGAGATTTAGCCTGGAGAAGAGAGTCCTGGAAGGATGGGGATGGGGGAGGAAGGGGTCAGAGGCACACATAATAGCTATCTTCAAGGGTCTGAAGATCTTTGGAAGGATCAGGGTTCGACTTGCTCTGCTGGGCCTTGAGCCTCAGAACTAGGAGGACTGAAAGGAAAAAATAACAGAGAGCTTTGGACCCAATATAAAAACCAATGGGAGGTGGTAGAGAGAGTCAGAAAGCCTGGAACGACTCAGCAATCAATGTGCCAGGTACTGTGTTAAGAGCTGGCACTACCAAAAAAAGGCAAAAAACATTCCCTGCCCTGAAGAAGCTTACAACCTAAAAATTACACAGATAGATAAGCTGAACCTGAGGGTGTGTGACAATCACCCAGCTAGTACGTTTCTGAAACAGGATCCAACTCATAACCTCCTGGCCCCAAATCCCCCTGCAACCTAGCTGCTTCTACATACCCAATGAGCTGACGGCAGCTTCTATATCTTATGAAGGTAATTTAGTGCCCTGATCTATCCTCCCACTCCATTCAAAAAGTTTCCAAAATCAGTTCGATTTGACAAGTGTTACACACTGTGTGCCGAGCACTGTGCTAAGGATGGGGAATACAGAGATCAAAGAGAAAATATTCTCTTTGGAGTTCATCCTCTCTAAGATAAGATAGAAGCAAAAGCATAAGGATGGCTTGAGTTCTGGGCCCAAAGCCAACCTACCCTGGGGCCCAATCCCTGAGACTTCTTGGCCCATCACCATATACCCCAGCCCCTTATTTTCCTCTTCAAAATTGCTTGCCTGGCTCAGCTGATGACAACATCTTCCTTTCTAACACTCCACGGAGTCGCTCGCTGTTGTCTGCCTTGTCTTTACTTTGCCACCTGTTTTCCTAAAAGGACTGCAGCACTCATAAACACATCCCCTTCAGGCTTCTGCTTACGAACACTCTCAGCCATAAATAACCCATGAGGAGGCCATATAACCTCAGGGGCTGCTTGGTGGGTCCCACACAATGCCTGCAAAAGACAGGCGCCTGACCTGGGTTGCAGCAGAAATTCTGAGCACCAACAAACATCTTGTCTGTTCTCGCTGACCTAAAGGATTTTTAAATCTTGAAAGCAGCTTTTGCAAAGAAAGTACTGGGTTGGGCATCCTGATTTCCTGGGGGGGAGAGGAGGCAGGGGGAAGAGTCTTCTTGAGTTTCCTAGCCCAGTTAAGGGTCAGTGGAGGTGGGGCACAGATAGCTTGAGCCCCAAAAGCTGACAATACCATCATTGTAAATCCCCACATGGCCCAGGCAAGTCTGAAGATTTCTGTATCCCCCTCCTAGATGTCCAGGTATTCAGGGCCCCCTCTATGTGTGTAAGAGGTAGGGTGGAAAGGGAGGACAGTGAACTGTGATAAAGTTTGATTAGATGGGCTAAGAATACCCACCTAGTTCTAAGATTCTGTGATAGATTCCTCAGCCTTGCTTTCAAGGCTATTGATAATGGAGTCCCAATGACCCTATCTACCCTTCTCACCTCTGGCTCTGGTATTTTTTGTTCCAAACAAACTAGTCATTTCTCTTATCTATGCCATATACCAACTTTATTCCTGTCTCTGGGACTCTGCTTAGGTTGTGTCCCCTATTTGGTATATCCTCCCTCCTCTTAATGAAAACCCTACCTCTCCTTCAAGCTCATGCTCCACTTCTTCACAAAGCCTTCCCTGACCCTACCCCCCAACCTTATACCCTTGTAGGATCTTTATAGTCAGAACTACAAAACTAGGGAAGTTGGGGGTGGGAGTGAGCTCTAAGAATCTTACTTCAGGCAGTTTCTCAGATCTTATGGGATGAGGAACAGGATTAGACATGATCCTAAGTTAGAGGTAGCACTGGGGTATTGATGTGTATGACCTGAGATAGGAGTGGGACCAAAGGAAATGCCAGAGTGCTTGTTTTCAGTGTTTGTTGCATCTCTATCATTTGCTCAGCCCTGTTGTACTGGGAACCCAGGAGGAGTGTGAGACATGATCTCCTGTCTTCATGGAACTTCAAATAAGGTTGTAGAAGATAAACTCTTAGCCAATAAATCATGAAAGGACAGCTGGGACCTCAGATGTGTGATACAGACTATGAAAGGCCCTGAAAGAGCTCAGAAAAAGTGGTGGTTGGGAGACACAGAATAGTGGAGTCAGAAAAGACTTTTTGAAGAGGTTTGATCTTTGTTTGAAGAAGGGGTGGCGTTTTCATAAACAAAGTGGAGCATATGTCAAGTAGGGAGCACAGCTTGAGCAAAGTTCCAGAGGCCCAGAGGTAGGACTGTCTGGCAAAGAAAGAGATGGTAGTGGTTTAGTTGGAGTGGAGTTCCAAAGTCAGAAAAAAGAAGCAGGAGATAAAGTCCCTTTAAATGCTGATCTTCTGGTCTCTAACACCACTCTCACAGTAAATCAGAAATAGACAGTGTATTATTGTTCCCATTTTACAGAAGAGCACAACAAAAAGAAGCTAATGGAAAATGTCTCGTGAAAAAGGCAAGCTACAATCTCATAACTCCGCTTTACCTGGATAATCAGAGCAAGGAATTTTTGTCTTCTGTCTTTGAAAAGTTTACTGTCAAATTGGCAGACCCTGCAGAGCTGTAAAGGGAAAAGGCAGTGAGAGGTTATGGAAAAGATGTTTGGGTATTTGAAGCTGGAGGATCTTGGTTCAATTCCCATTTCTCCCATTCACTTACTCTGTGACTGTGGACTATGTTCTTTGTCTGTAGGAAAACATTCAACCATGTGATTACTCTGACCTTTCCAGCTCTGTCCCCACAAAAGGTCGCAAAGACCCAACTCATGGGTAACCTCCTGGCCACACCAGACTCCACACAGAGCTTCTACCATAGCCATCAACAAGGCGAGGGAGATAACAGCTATTATGCCTCCTGGAAGAAGCCTTCTTTCATTTACTCTCATCCAGACCAGAAGAAATTATACCCAAGATCCCTTCTTGTCAGCAGGAGATAGAGCTGGTATTGTTGGTTCAGAAAAGGGAGATTCCTGGGCCAAGCTTCCTCAGCCTGAGGACTCCTGCTTCAGGGGATGATAATATAGATCCTAAACAGAGAAATTATAATCACTTACTAATTCAAGCTATTTTTGATTTATTCAGTCTGAGCTTTAATTAATTCTGCTTTCTCTAGCACCCTAACCCCAGTGGCGGGTAGGAAGAGAGAAGACAGTCAGGGGAGGAGACAGTCAATTCCAATGCCTGACTGGGCTGGATTGTAATTAAAATGAGCACACACACACACACACACACACACACACACACACACACACACGCTCCATCTCCCATGGTTCATTAAAGGACAGATCTTCCCAAACAGGGTTAAGCACTGGTTGCCCGAGACTTGGGCTGCAGAGCATGAGCCGGCTTTAGGCAAAGGAGGTAAGTTATAGAAGCTTATTTTAGTTTTCTATTCTTCTGAGCTGAAGAAGGAAATGGAAAACCACTACAGTATCTTTGCCAAGAAATCCCAAATGGGGTCATGAAGAGTCAGACACAGCTGAACAACAATAACCTCTTCCATTCTTCCTTTGGCAGAATGATTAAATAAAGGAGGTGTGAGCCCTGGAAACATTGAGTCCTAGTTAGGTGTAGATGAATTTGGAAAAAAAGATTGTTGTTGTTTGCCCTTCTTTCTAGATGAAGACCATGGCATCAGGGAGGGGACGCCATGATATGCAAGTGAATTGGATTTATGTGAGAAATGACTGTACAGTCATCTGCCTCACTTTTTCCTCTAGAGCCATCTGAATCCTGTGCAGGATATAGATCAGGCTGACTAGGGATGGCCTATGGGAAAAGATTAGGAGAAGAAAGAAGAAGGGGAGACAAGGAAAGCCCTGAGTACCCAGACCATAATTGAATAATGGAGTGGATACACAGCTGCATTTGGAGGAGATGCCATGATACGCAAGTGACTTGGATTTAAGTGAGGGAACGCAGTGCAAAGTCGAACCCTAACCTAGTCACTTACTTACTGTGTGATTCTGGGCAAGTCACTATCTGATTCAGTTTTATCATCTGTAAGAAGAGAAAAATGAAAGCTAAGATCTCTTTCAGCTCTTTTCTTTTTCCTTTCAGCTCTAAAGATATTATTCTTATGATATTGGGACAGAGCTATAACTAGGGTACCAGGATGTTGGCATCTGGGGGTGGGAGAATGGAATGTCTTAATGAAGTAGTCCTTTGACCTGTCCCCTCCCTCATTGGTATAATCCCATCCCATAAGGATTCTGTCCCTTTCCCAGTGCTGCCTTCCTTTTCTGTTATACTCTCTGCATACCCCTATGTTTCTACTTCCTCCCAGTGGCTGAGCATGGGTTCTACAAAAGACAGGCTTCCCCAAGTCTTGGTATGACTGAAACCAATCAGGAAAGGCCATCCTTTCTACTGTCCCTCCTGTTCCCCTAATATATTTGCTACAGATACAAGAATAGCTAGTTATAGTTATAGTGGTCAAGGAAGAAACATGGAGAGAGTTACTAAATGGACTTTGTCCATTTTATAATATTTATAAGACTGTTTCCTGCCCTTGTCTATCCTACATCTTCAGGCAGATGTTTCAAAGAGCTTCCCTCTTCATCCACCTGTCCCCAGGCAGCCAGTTCAGGAAAAATAGTGATATCCACAAAGATTCCATCCATTCCCTGATCAGTAGGCCTTTGGGAAAAGAGAAGGAAAAAGGAAGGTGGTTCTGGCAGGCTGATGAGATTCAGGTGGTGGTGATGTCTGCTGCAGAATTTGCACCTGTGGTACTGACATAATATGGGAAAATCTACAAATGCTCAAGAAATATACTCCCCCACATCTCTTTAGCTGTGAAATCACATTTGTGAGAAAACAAACTTGAGGTCTGCTCCAAAGCAAAAGAAGAAAGAAGAAATTACATGTCTGGGCTCACAAATTGCCTAATGTCTATAATTGGAGGGAAGGAACAGGCTCTTAAGGGAAATAAATGAATTATAGCATCAATGGGATAGCAGCCGGACCCACTGGAGCAAACAGAAAGGGGAACTCAGTCATCTCACCCAGATTGGTGAAGAAATTTATGGGCTAGATATTGGGGAAAGGGGCTAAATGATATTATTATAATATACTATAATATAGAATATACTGCTATAATAATAGCAGTAATAACAATACATTATTCATTTAGCCCCTTGCCCCAGTATCTTGCAGTAGCAACAGCAGCAGCAATAGCAGCAGTAGTAATAGTAATAATAGTAGAAAAATATGAAGGAGAAGAAGGAAGAGAAAGAAGAAGAAATAACAAAGAAAGAAGAAGAAAAAGAAAGAAAAAGGAAGAAGAAGAAAGAAGGAAGAAGAAAAAGATGATGATGATATAATAGAGGCAGCTAAGTGACTCAGTGGATAAAATGCTGACTTGGAGCCAGGAAGAGCTGAGTTCAAATCCAGCCTCTGACTGGAGAAGAAAATGACAAACCACTCCAATGTCTTTGCCAAGAAAACTCCATGAACAATATTGGCATGATATTGATAATAGGGTCATGAAGAGTTGGATGCAACTGAACAATAACAATAATAACTATTTAATAATAATAACTATTTACATAACATTTTAAAGTTTTGTGAAGTATTTTATATATGTGTATATGTATGTATATATATATATATATATATATATATATCACTTGAGCAGGGAGGAAGGCAAAGCATTTATATATAATATATATAAATATGTATATTTATATATAGGAAAAACATATACAGTATCTATAGTTTATAAGAACTGTTCTAAGTACTTTACAAATATCTCATATAATCCCAATGACAATCTCTATGAATTAGGTGCTATTATTATCTCCATTTTACAGTGAGGAAACTGAGACAAATAGAGATTAAGTGAATTGTCTAGGGCCACACAATCAGTACATGCTAGATTTGATCCTTTTTGTTCTTCTGATTCAATTGTTGTTTGGAGTGAAACCTAGATATTTTAGTGGACCTGAAGCTCTACATGTGTTGAGCACATGACAAATTTGACATGTTTTAGGAAAGACAGAAGTAAGTAAAAGGAAGAGATCAATTGGAGTGATAAGAACTAAGGAGATGCTACATAAAGATTGGATGATTTGGGTGTGTTTTGATTACAGAAGAAAAGACTTAGAATGTATTTTTGAAGAACCATCATATGGGACAATAGATCAGACTTGTGCTATTTGTTCTCAGAGAACAGAACTGCCAGAAATATGTAGATACCATTGAGAGGCATATTTTTCCCTCAGTCAAAAAAGGAAGAACTTTCCTAACCATTAAAACTATTAGGTATGAGCTGCTTCTAGAAGAGAGAGCAAATACCCTGTCCCTAGAAGTATTTAAGCAGAAGTTGGATGACCAATTATAGAAGGAGTTGCTGCTCAGGTGTTTGGTTGAACTAGATGTTTTCTAAGGTCCATAAAACTCTGAGGTTTTATGATCCAAGGATTCAAGAAGGCTTTTGGTAGGGAAAGTAGTTTCTGAGTATCTTAGTCCTGATTTTCACTCCAAAAGACCTTCTCATTCACTCACTCTATGATTGATAGGTCACATTCTGTGCTCAGAAGTCTCCCTCAAGCCTGAAGTCTAGACTTTTTGATTGAAGAAACTATTAACTTGATGTTGGCTAAGGTAAAAAAAAAATTATACAACCAGTCTACTTTAAATTGTCCCTCTGGCTTCAGGGGAAAAAATAATATGAAAGATCAGGAGGGCATAGATTTCTATCAGGGAGGAACCACAAAAATCATTAAGCCCAATGCCCACATTTGAAAGATAGGGAAACTGAAAGAAACTTGATTAAAGTTTTATGTTGAACTGGACTCAAAGTCAGGAAGATCTGTATTCCATACCTGCCCCTGATACATATGGATGACATGTGTGATTCTGGATAAGTCACTTAACCATTCAGTAGTCCAGAAAAATTCTAAAACTATAAAATTCAGAAGGATTGGAGATCTATGTTGCTAGAGGAATCCTCGTTTGGTTCTCTATAGTGGTAAAAATCACAAGTCCATACCACTCCACTGATAACCCCCCAAAAAAGGGGGGATCATAGGCTTAGATATGAGCCTCTGGCCTGGGTTATGCCATTTACCTAGGAGCTCATAGGGAAATCTGGATTTGAACCCAAATCTATGGACATCAGATAGAGAATTCATTTAACTTAATACAGAAGAAAATCTGTTTCATCCCAATAAGTTCTGTATACATTCTGGTACCTATCAAGGAAAGGTACCCACACTTTAGAGGATGTCCGATGGTTTCTTCTTTTGTCTTTAATAGGCTTCTTCCAGTCTCATGGGACCCCATCTCCAGACCACATGTGGTCAGAATTAATCTCCATCAGCCTGAGGGCTCAGCTCAAGGGGCACAGAGATAAGGGACCTGAGGCAGCAGATTCAACATGCAATCCAGGAGTGCCAGGTCAGCATGTTCCCAAAGTAAATGAATCACATAGCAGGCTATAATTCCAGCGGAGAGGATAGTTTCTTGAATATCAAAAGAACAAAAATAATGACCTTGCTAGGAACAGGCCATCCTGGTTATTGGGTCCAAATGACCTATCAGATCATCCAGGTGAGGGGCTAATTGAGGCTAGTAAGCCCAGTGGGACTAGGGAATGGGAGATAGTGAAGATGTGCTTTTTATTTTGTACTTCTAGTTTCCCCAGCTTCCTTCAAGATTTAGCTCAAACCCTTTCTTATTCAGCAATAATTCCAACCTCACATATTCACTCCTCACCCCACTGCTGGTGTCTTCCCTTCTAAGACTGCCTTTCCATCTACTCTATATCTCTTGTAAGTAAAGAGCTGTTGATGTGCTGTCTCCTGCAGTAGAAAGTGAGTTCCCTGATGATAGGGACCATGCTTTTCCATTTCTTTGCACCCCCAGCACTTAACACAGCAGGGAACACTTAAATTCTTTTTTTATTATAGCTTTTTATTTACAAGATATATGCACAGGTAATTTTTCAGCATTGACAGTTGCAAATCCTTTTGTTCCAACTTTTTCCCTCCTTCCCCCTACCCCTTCCTCCAGACAGCAGGTTGACCAATACATGAAACACTTAAATTCTTAAGGATTGACTATAGACAGACTCATGGTTCAAAAGGGGAAGAATCTGCCCATTCCCCAACTGCCCCTTTTGCTTTAGGGTTGGGCAAAAATGAAGGGTAACATGGCATATGTAAATGCGTGTGTGTGTGTGTGTGTGTGTGTGTGTGTGGTGTGTGGAGAGAGTGGAGACAAAGACTAAAGGGAAGTTGGAAGAATTGTAGAAGGCACTGGAAGTGGGGGAAATTGCCCAGAGGAAATGGGAAAGGTAGCGTTTCAAGGGAGAATTGAAGGAATTAGGAAAAAAAAGATTGGGGGACTGAAGTAGGAAAACTTGGAAAGGCATGTTTGAGGATAGGATAATGGCAAGGGAGAAGTGGAAAGAGAAGCTTAGGAGTGCATTGAGAAGGCTAGGAAGAGAATTTGAGAAAAAGGAGGATTGAATGGTAGAAAATTGGGAAAGGGAAGATGGGAGAGGGAAAGTAGGAAGGAGGAATGAAGGGAAGAGAAAGTGAAAAGACAGGATGGAGGGAAAGATTCTCTGAGCTTTTCAATCCTTCCTCCAAAGCTAGAAAGTCACACAAAGGTCTGATGACACCACCCCCTGACTCTGGTAAGCGTCCATTCAACCCATTCCTGCCCTGATGATCCCCAATGGACAAGGACTTAGAGTCGAGTGATTGCATGGCCATTCTTGAATTTACTTGAACAGTCAGTCAATAAATTGATCAATAAACAATTATTAATGCAGTAATGTGAAGGGGGGGGAGGTAATCTGGGTGAGGACCTTTATGGGACCACACAGCCTCCAGCTACTAGCCTCTGAGAAGGAAATCAGACAAAGGCATTCAGAGATAACTATTAATTTGCAAAAGACCAAGAGGTTTTTGTGGTCTGCAAGCTTAATGAGTCCTGTGTACTTAATGAGTAATGTGGCCACCACAAAAAAAAAATGTACTTTTAAAATATATTAAGGAAAACAGTATGGGAGATAAGAGAGAGAATAAGACCTATTGTACTAGATCCCAGGGAAATCATATCTGGAGTATGCTGTTCATTTGTTATCACATCTTAGAAAGGACATTGAAAAACTGGAGATCATTAAATGAACAAAAGATATATTTATTAAGTACTTACTGGGTACCAGTATATTAAGTAGGTACTATGGATAGAAACACAAAAAGGAGACAGTCCCTTCCCTTAAGAAAGTTTCAGGGGAAATAAACACAAGGGAGTAGTAGTTAGGATGGCTAGGTGGCACCATACTACACGGAGCATGAAGCCTGGAGTCAGGAAACCTCATCTTCCTGAGTTCAATTCTGGTCTCAGATACTTATTAGCTGTGTGACCTTGGACTAGTCACTTCATTTTGTTTGCCTCAGTTTTTTTATCTGTAAAATGAGTTGGAGAAGGAAATGGCAAACCACTCTAGTATCTTGGCCAAGAAAATCCCAAATGGGGTCATGACAAGTCTGGCAGGACTAGAAAAAAAAGACAACATCCAGAGAATGATACTCTGGTACTGGAAGTTACAAAATTGATAAGTAGAACAATGGGGCAATCAATTCATGAGTCCTTTCAAGAAGCAAAGGTAGTGTGGCTACTTGAGTAAGAAAGGGAAAGGGGAGGGGAGAAGGGAAATAGGAAAGGAAAGGACCAAGGTGAAGAAAGAAGGTCAAGTCTGAAACTGGATAGATATAGTGAATTCCCACCATTCAGGACAGTATAGAAGGAGAGGAAGAAGGGAAATTGTCAGAGTGAAAAGGGTGACCAGGATAGAGCTTTAAATATTTGGAAGGTCCTTTCATGAAGTCTTATTTGAAACTATTTCTTATAAAGGCTAACAAACCTGAGGATATTTAATCTGAAAAAAAGAGAATTTCAGGAGGCAAATGTTAGTGAAAAGGGCAAGAAGGTAAGAGTTGCTTTCAACTTTTTGTGGAAGATTAATTGTATTTATTTTACAGAGCTCAAAACAACAGGTGGATACTGCAGGAAGTCAGGAAAGACTTCCAAAGAGAGCTATCCAAAAATGGAATAAGTTGCTTTGAGAGATAATGAACCATCCAGCAGAAGAAGGATGGATGACCAACCTGTCAAAGATGCTAAGGGAAGATTGAGATGGAGGTTAGGATAAGTACTCTCTAAGGCCCCTTTCAGTTCTGAAATTCTATGAAAAAGAGAAATTCTGAGACATAAAGAAGAGGAGTTGAAAGTATTCATGTTGGAGGAATTTGATCTCAGTAAAGTAGGAGGAGAGGTCAGGTCCTGAGTTGGCAGGTTGGAAGAATTAGTAGCTCAAGGGGTGAAGGTTTGGAACAAAGAGCCACAGTGGGGAATGCAATAGGCAGTCATCAAGAGATGGAGCAAAAGACTGTTAAGCAGCAAAGAGGGTCCAACTGAAGTTAAAAAACAAAAGCTACTACAAACCTGGACAATATAATTTGGTGCTTGGTGTTGAGGCAGGAAGAAAGGAAATAGAAGATAACAGAAGTATCCTGTGTTGGGAATTGTCAAAATAAATACAGTGAAAGTCAAGAGTTTTCTCCTCCTCTAACTTCTTTCTCTATGTGTTAATTACATTAATTTTCCTAAAATATTATTTCCAATATGTCCCATTCCAGTTCAAAAGTCTTATATGGCCCCCCACTGCCCACAAAACAAAAACCAAACTATTGATAAGTGCATTCAAAGCCCATCATAATCTAGTAAAATACTACCCTTCCTAGATATGATAATCACTATTATAAATAAACTTCTACTGAACACTTACTATGTTTGGAATGAACAGTTGGTTCTAACCTAGGTGATCTATTTATTTCTCTGTAAGTACCACCCAAACTGTCCTTCCATGATGTCTTGGCTCATGCTCATGACTCTTCTTAATAAGAATGGGGAAACAAGCCCTGATCACATGATGAAGGATCTAGAATGTCATGCTGAGGATTGTAAACTTATTCTATAAGAAATTGGGCTTTTGAATAAGGAAATTATATAATCAGTATTAATAGTTGAATAATGTTCTGGCAGTTCACATAAATGCTGCCATTACATTTGATCAAGATGAGGTTCAACTACTTTCTTATGCAAGATAACCTTAATAACACCAGAGGGAATCTGATTTCCTCAAAGGTGGGTCACAAGAGGAGACCTGCATTTATTTGGTTGCATTCTGGAGATTTCTTTTCTTATTTAGAGCAATGGCATGGAACAAATTGGCAGGAAGTTAGGGCATCAATGAAGCCCTAGGGTTCCCAGCTTTGCTCACTTTCTTTAACTTTATATTTTGTAAGAAACCAATTTTGGACACTCCTGACACCATATTTTTTTATAGTTTTTCAATGGATTCTTTATGGAAATGGAATAATAGAGGTGCCAGTTATTTAATAAAGATAAAAATAAATGAAACTGACTGTGGCTTGAATCCCTAGTTAGGACCCCTGGTCTGGGAGTGACAGCCCTTACTTCTGCTCTTCAAGTCAGTCTGACAAATTTGTTCTTGCAGTGGAACCAAACATTAGAAAAGAAACTGCCTGTTTGTAGGAGAGATGGGAATTATGAACTAGTTTATAACAGAACATCTCTGAGCCTTAGGGCTTGAAGAATCTTGGAAAGGTCAATTGACTTAACTCTTGGCTTTCACTAAGACCTAAGGAATCAGGTCAGAAAGCTCCCTTCCTTCTTGATTGTTTACCAACTCTCTTGCTCTCCTTCCCAGGCTTCCTTAAGGTAAAAAGGTGGAGATAGAGACTGAAAGTCTTTGAGACCAAGGGCATATTTGGTTCCTTTGACAGATCCGATACCATCCCCTTGATGATACCTTTCCTTACAGGAAAATGGTCTTCCTAAGACCAGTGTGTGGGCTGGGGAACCAACCATGTTAGCTAACTTCTGACCTCTCAGGCAATAGGAGGGTATCTAGCTAGATGAACAAAAGATCTTTGCCTGGGGAAGCTTTTGGGAAAGAGACTCCCCTCTTTGAGACTCCCAACTACTAATTTCTGCATTCCCTCCCCACGCTCCCCCCCTTCCCACCCCTGCCACCAAGTGTATTTTATGGTCCAGCCAAACTGTTCAACTTGATGTTTCCTCAACATTAACATTCCACCTCTCATCTTTACAATTCTGCACAAACAATGCTATGCTCTATTCCTGAAATGCATTTCTTCCTCACCTATGTTTCAAAACACCTAGCTTCAGGCTCAGCTGAACCTTTTCCTCCCATGTTAGTACCACTACCACTACTCCCTTGCCCCCAGGAATACTTTGTATTAACTTTTGTATGTTTTGTATCAGCCTATGAGCATATCTGCCATTTCCTTCTTAGAATGTAAACTCTTTGAAGGCAGGTAACATTTTGTTTTTGTCTTTGTATCCTAATTTTGGAGGCAGGAGGTGCTTCAGTGGATAGAGAACTGGGCCAGGAATCAGAAGTCCTAAATTCTAATCTGACTTCAGACACTTGACTCTGGTCAAGTCATTTAATCTGTTTGCCTTAGTCCAGGGGAGAAGGAAATCCTATTTTAGTGAAGAAAACTCTATGGACAGTGTTGACATGTCATGGTCGCAAAGATCAAGCATGACTGAATATCAATAACAACAACATACTAAATAGTGTGCCTGGTACAGGATCTTGTATGCAATAGGGGCTTAATTAATACTTGTTGAATGAAATGAAGGAATTGGCATTCATTTACCTCCTACCATCTCATTCGTCTTGCTGACAGTTTTTTTTTCTCCCTCTTCCAACTCTCTACTCATGGTATCCTTCTTCCCTAAGTCACAGAACTACAGGGTGAAAGAGCTTTAAAGGGCCTTAGAGACCACCAGGTGCTGAAGAAATGTTATAAGATTCTTAATTAGAAGGAACTTTGGAAATCATTTGGTCTCATCCTTTCATTTGCAAATAAGGCCACTGAAGTCCAGATTTTCCCAAGCCTGTACCACTTATTGATGGATGTGCTGTGACTAGAACCCAGGTCTTCTGAATTCTACTCCTGTAGTCTTTCTCTTGCTAGGAAGACCAAATGAGACATATAGGGAATGAGGGAGAGGCTGGCCAAAGATTTTCATTGGGAACCATAGCTATGAGGCTTCCTCTGCTGGGGCTCTAAGGGCTATCCAGGAGGAAGACTCAGAACAGAGAATTCACCCTCCAACTCTTTCTTCCTTTTTCCTCTGGATTTCAATATGTTAGCAGTAATTCTGCTGAGAGTGTGTGAAATCAATGAGGCCAAAATTTATGCATCTGTTTACATAATTGGCACGGTCTGGGCCATTGTCAAATAGCCCCAGGGAGTTGAACAAGAGCTCAAGCAAGAAACATTCATTAAAACCCATCCCAAGGAATCTCCCCTTTTCTTTCCTTTAGTAGAGCATTAGAAAACATGGGGCTAATTCCTCCACAACACAGCAGGGCTGAAAAAACCAAGGCTGTTTAGCCTGGAGAAGAGGAGACTTTGGGGGGCCATAATACCTGCCTTCAAATATATGAATGGCCAGTATGTAGAAGAGAGATTATACTTGTTCTACTTGGCCCCAGAAGGCAGAAATTGAACTAAAGGGTGGAAATTACTGGGAGGCAGATTTGAGCTCAATATGAGGAAGAATTGCTTGATAATTGGAAGAGCTGTCCAACAAGGGGCTAGGATGCTACAGAAAGTGGTGAGTTTCATATCACTGATGGTAGTTCAAGATGATTAGTTGTCAAAAGATTTTTTTAAAGGGATGGCTATCTACTCAGAAACTGCATTAGATGACCCTGGAAATCCCATCTCCTTCCTCCTCTCTTCTCCCTCCTCTTCCCCTCCTGCTTTCCCTCTATCTTCCCCTATCCCTTTCCTCCTCCCCCTCCCCCAATCCCACCTCTGACTGGTATGGAAACTTTAAAATCTGCTCTATTTTTCAACCTGGTCTGGTTTGGCCCTCCTTGGGCAGCCTGATAACCCCCTGTTCCTTGAGGATCATGATATTATTTCTGTGCTTAATGCAGACACCTGACAAGTTTTGGCCATCCTGAAGCTCAAAACCCCTGAATTCAAACCACCAGCTTTGGTCTCTTTTAGCAGGGATTTTATGCAAGTGCCATGACATTTCTTTCACTAGCACTCCCTCTGCTTGGAATTTCTTGCCTCTTAAGTAGATTCATCTATCTTCCTTCTAATAATACCTTCTGGATCAGTGATTCTCAACTGTGATCCACAGATCACAAAGGTCACTAAAGTAATCCAGTCAACTCCAAACCAAAACATTAAGTCACTCTATATCCTTCCTTATTGGTTGAATGCTCTCTGCTAGATAATTCAATGCTTTCCAAGGGAGTCTTCTCCTTTGGGAAAAAAGTTATAAAGACAAAGTCAGTTTTAAGTATAGATAGAGCAAATAACAATATTGCTAGAGGAAAAGCCTCTCCAACTTAATCCTGCTGCTGGATGTTTGGAATCTTTTCAATAGGGATAAAGCCTTTAATTCTACAAGGAGAGATAAGGTTCAAATGCAAATGCCAAGAAGGAAAGGGGACTCAGTGGAATAACATCAACTGAGGGTTTAAATAATAGAGCTAGAATTCTGTCCTGAAAGAGAGCATAAGATAGGAGAGAAGCAAAAAGGGACACTCAAGGCAAAGAGAGCTTCACCTCCTTTAGAATATTAGCCAAGTCTAGTTCTCACAATGATGGCTGCAGCTGCTTTATTTGAAAGTAATTTGGAGATATTCCTCAATGTCAAATACAGCAAACACACACACACACACACACACACTCACACACACACACACACACACACACACACACACACACAAACACACTGCATGCATAAAAGAATATAACTACAAAAAAGAAGTTTTTCTTAATATCAAAGCTCCAGGCAGTAGGCATGGATCTTCCCATGGGATCTGCAGGTGGATAACGTTGAAGAAATGTTTCCCTACTGTCAAGGGAATGCACTTGTGACTTTCAATTGCCCCATGCTTCTTCATGTCCTGGTACCAAATACAAAATATCATGATCACTGTCAGCAAATTTAGCCCTAATGTCTGTTAGTGCACATACTTCCAACATGCTTTAGTTCATTTCTTTTCAGGGATTCATTAATTGTTATCACTCCATCAGGGATTCATAATGTCAAGTCAAAAATCCTTAAAGCTATGAGAAACTGGAGAGTGCATCCAGTCCCACCTGCACAAGAATACACTCTTCAAGATACACAACAAGTATCTTTCCAACTTCTCAAAGAATTTCAGTGTAGACTAAGTCAGTAACTGACTTAGTAACTCCTGAAACAGACTATCCTACTTTTATTTAGCTTTGATTAAGATCATTAAAGCTTTACATTTACTGCTTTTCGAGACTCCCCTGCCTTCAACTCACCATTTACTGCTCATAATTCTGCTCAAAGGGACTATGAGAACTATATCTAATTTCTCTTCTACTTAAGAGCCCATCAAATATCTGAAAATTGGTATCTTTCCTAATCTTCTTTTTCTCTAAAGTAAATGTCCCTTGTTCTTTCATATAAAATGATCTCTGGTCTCCTAATCAGCTTGGCTTCCCTTCTCTGGATACTCTCTAATTTGTCAATGTCCTTCTTAAACTGTGATACCCTTAATTGAACACAACCCTTTTTCAGATATGATCCAAACAAAATATGGTATAGAAGGATTATCATTTTCCTCTTTCTAGACAACATTTCTCTCTAAATATAGTCTAAAACCTAAAATAACCTAAGACATTTCCCAAACTATAATGTAGCCTCATCTTCCTCATCTTGTAACTATTGAATTGATTATTTGAACCCAGATAAGACTTTACTTTTATCTCTAGTAAATTTTTTCATGCCTTTTTTCTGTTTCTTTGCAGAAATTTCCCATTCAGCATTGTCTCATTGCATTTACCCTTTAGTGGGTTTACTGAATCACAGATTTCCAAACTTGAAAAAGACCTCAGTGAGGGCTTACTCCAACTTGGATAAAAATTCCCACCACTGAATCCCCAGTAAATAGTTATCCAGTTTTTGTTTGAATAGATTGGTGTTAGAGAATATGCTATTTCCTCCAAACAATACAATCCCACTTTGAGACAGCTCTTTTTCATACCTTGTCAAAATTCATTTTCTTATAACTTTTACTAACCAGTACTATCTGCTCGTAGCATTCAAGGAAAAGCATTTATCCCTTTTCTGCATTAGAGTCATTCAAATATTTTTTTAAATTGCCTTGTTTTTGATTATCCTAGAAAAATGTGTTATGTGTATGTTTTCTTATATTTGTACTATGTTATTCAAATAATTGTGATTATTGAACTCATACAATCATCACAGGTTCAGAAATTTAGCACTGGGAAGGACCTTAGAATGCACCTATTCCAATCTTTTCATTTTATGGATAAGAAAATTGAGAGTTGTAAAGGGAAAGCCACTTGCTTAAAGTCACATAGTCATTGAGGAGGAGAGTCATCATTAGGATCATTGGACCTGGAGTTGGGAAGGAAGACTGGTGTGAGTTCAAATACAGCCTCAGATACTTATTAGCTAGGTGACACTGGGCAAGTCATTTAACTTTGTTTGCCTCAGTTTTCTCATTGTAAAGTGAGCTGGAAAAGGAAATGGAAAGCCATTCCAGTATCTTTGCCAAGAAAACCCCAAATGGGATCACAAAAAGTCAGATGGGACTGAAATGACTTAACAACATCATGATTAGAAAACATCCATCAGCGTGATTAGATGACTCCAAATCTAGTGCTCTTCTATTGCCCCACCCTGCCTCCCAAATTTACCGAACCACAAAATGTCAGAGCTTGAAAGAGGCCTTGCCAGTCAACCGATTCAAACCATTTTTGAGAAAGATACTGAAACCCAGAAAGGTAAAATAATTTTCCAGGGTCACCCAGGGAATCAGTTTGGGAGCCAGCCTCTTTCCACTACAGCTAGTCAACTGTTGCTTCTATTAACATGAACCCAGCATGTCACTCTCCATCAAAGAGTTTTGTGTTTCAATCAAAGAGGCATACATACTTTGCCCTGTAGTTTCTTTTGTGTACATATTTGGGGAGGAAGGAGGCTGAGAAGGGGATATAAACACTGCCAGTTGGCTTCTAAGACCAAATGGTAAAAAGGCCCTTGGCAGCTTAGGCTGTGATTATATGATTATGAACATCTCTTTCCCTCTCCAAAGAGAGAATCACATCCTCTCCATTGAGGATTCTAAGTCCTGTTTTCTTTTTTATTTCTATGAACACTGTCATTTACTACCAAGCTCAATGATTATGTTCAAGACATCATAAATCTTCATTCTTAGAAACAGGAATGAATTCAAGTTGCTTTGGGAGGGATAAGGCTCATCACATTGGCTTTCTCATTATAGCCCTGGTGGTGACTGGTTGAGAATTCAGACTCACATCCGGGGGCAGAGCCAGACCACGGAACAGGAGCAATAGCTGATCTATCCCATTTACACTGGCTGAGATAGCCATCAGCCTGGGATTGATGGCTCACCAGGGTGGCTCTCTAACATTATTCTGCTCTGTTGTATAGGGTTCCTCTCGATGATTCATGGCTCTCATGGTGATTAGGAGAAAAAATTGAGAAATATGTGTTTACTCAACTTCTGTGCTTGATAGAAAGTGAAACACACACCATTAACTATAAAAGTAGGATTAAGACAACAGAGTGTTATTTGCAAGTGATAAACAGCAGTGGCACCAACATAAATATGTATAGACAGCATAAATCTGGGTGGCAAATGAGTAGTTCTGCCGCTATTAAAGTTCTGTTCATAAATATTTGACTGGTGTGGGAGGATCCTCACTTTCACACGATTCATCTCCATGGCACTGGCCTCCGCAATAATGGGCTAAGTACATCTGCGTACAAGAAACAAAGAGGAAGGACAAGGGGGCAGAGCAGGCAACCTGGTTTGTGATGAATGGAAGTGGCAGAGATTCTGGAGCCTCATATGTTAGCAGCTAATCCAGAGGTGACTGAAGCTAAACAAGCAATGTCTAATGATTGTACAGTCCAGACTGGGACCACGGCAAGTTGGACGTGGAGAAATTGTGGAAGAAGTTCCATTTGGCCTAGATCTAGACAAGTGTGAAAGGTCAGGAATCGATCCATCTCATGTAATACTCCAACCGAAAATGAGATTGAGCTGACAATAATGTGGTGAGTCAGAACTAGCCGGGAGCTTTGGCCAAAAATAGATTCCCCACCCCATCCCAAGAGGCCATGAATTTTTAGTTAAGTTTAGTTGCTATTAAACAGATAATTACTTAACCTTCTGTATTCGTCCCTTCTTTGTCTGTGAAATGTGGAGTTCTGATGTGCCTGGAGGCAGGAGATGTGATTTATTACTTTTTTATCTAGGTTAGATTGTCTCCATAATTGATTCTTGGTGGAATTATTTTTGCCTCATTTTTCCTACCTAGAGCACAGAGACAGCTGTGCCAACCTATTGGTGGGGCCATTTCATTGATGGCCAATGAGACTTGAATGCCATTTTATAACTGCTGATAAATCTTTCTTTCCCCCACAGCTATCAACATTTCCTGAGAGACTCAAGGGATAGGTCAGTGTGATATAGTAAAAAAGGAGTCCAGATCTGGTCTCGATCCATAGCTCCTCACTTTGTGATCTTAGGCAAACTACTTAGCCTGAACCTCACATTCTTCATCTGCCAAATGAGGAGCAACATTGAATGTGCTCCGAGGTCCTTTCTCACTATAATTTTCCTGTGAATTATCAAGAAAAACTTGACTAGATGCAAGAAAATTTCCATTTTAAAAGGAACAGATTTTTTAGACTCTTCCTTCTCTCTTTCCTTTCATATCATTCAGATACCAAGTCCTTCTGAGTGATTCCATCTTTGAAATATCTCTCACATTTCTTTCTTTTTCTCTATTTCCTCAATTTTTTTCTTGATACTAATTTTTCATTACCATCCACATGAACTAAGTGGTAATAATCTCCTACCAGATCTTTTTCTTCCTCAAGCAGAGTGGATAGAGTTCTGGCCTCAGAATTAGGAAGATCTGAGTTCAAATCCACTCTAATAATTAACTAGCTATCTCACCTTTCTAAACCTATTTTCTCATCTGTAAAATGAGTGGTTAGAACTAGATGGACTCTGATTCCTTCCACTTCCAATCTATGATCCTTTCTGATACACATTTCAAACTACTATCAGAATAATCCTGCTAATATGGTGATCTAATGATGTCACTTCTCTTCTGAAAATCTGTGATTTCCTATTGTATCTCAAGAAAAGTTGAAACCCATTTTCCTAATATTAAAAATTCCCCACAATCTGTTGCCATTCTAGTTTCCAAGCCTTAGCTCATGGTATTCCCTTCCCCACGCTGCATTTTCCATCCCAACTGGACAAACTGTAACATACATCCTTTAATTTCCTTACCATTGTTCAATTCAACTGTTAAGTCCTTTTGTATCACTTAAAAATAACTGAAACACTTCCTCATTTTAGTCGTGCATACTCTCTGATCCCTAGCCATCGCCTAGAAAGCCCTCATCCCCCTCTTCAACTGTTGAGTTCCTTTCTAGCATTTAAAGATCAACTGAAATGCCTCTTCCTTCAAGAATTACCTTATTCCTGCTTCTCTTCCATAAATTTGGGCAGAATTTGGACAATTTGTTGTACCTCCCTAATATAGTAATTGGGAGGAGCTATGGTGTGCTGGAGAAGAGTATGACATTAATGTTAGAATAACCTGGATTCTAGTCCTGACTCTGACATCTATGTCACATGGGCTATGTGACCCTAGGCAAATCACTGAACATTTTAAACTCAATCAACTGTCTCAGATTCTAAGTTACAGAGGAAACTCTGACATTAATAGGAGGGATTTCAACCCTGGAGATTCCTAACTCTAATAAAATCATAGATTGGGCCCCAAAACATTTAAAATATAGTATTGCATACTATGATTACCAGTGTTTATAATTTATTCTCTTGCAGTTGTTATTTAGAATTAAGTGAGACTATTGTGCCTAATACCCCCATAAGCTTTTCCTTGCTGGCTCTGAGCCTGGTCTGCACAGCTTGGGTTCAGTCCCATTCAATAAAGGCCACGTTCAAAGCTGTGTTTTCTTCACTGGGAATATAAAGATAGATATAACATATCACGTGCTCTTAAGGAGTTTATGTTCTTATGGAAGAAAAGGCATTTACAGAAATAATTCTGATGCAAGGGAGAAGGAGAGCAAAGTACTATAGAATCTCCAAGACACCTCGTACTCAGGATCATGGAATCAGTCAATCACCAAGAGTTCTTTAAGCACTTACTATGTGCCAGGTACCATGCTAGGCACTGGGATTCAAAGATTGAAATGGAATCATTCCTGTTCTCAAGGAACTTAGGTTCTATCAGGAAGACAGTATGTATAGATTTTGTTGCTGTTGTTCAGTTATTTCATTCACATCTGACTCTTTATGATCCCATTTGGGGTTTGCTTGGCAAAGATCCTTGAGTAGGGGCAGCTAGGTGGTGCAGTGGTGAGAGCACCAGCCCTGAAGTCAAGAGAAGCTGAGTTCAAATCTGCCCTAAGACACTTAACACTTCCTAGCTGTGTAACCCTGAGAACGTCACTTAACCCCAACTGCCTCAGCAAAAAACAACTACAACAAAAGAGATCCTTGAGTGATTTGCCATTTCTTTCTCCAGCTCATTTTACAAATGCGGAAACTGAGGCAAACTGGATTAAGTGACTTGCTCAGGGTCACAGAGCTAGTAAATGTCTGAGGCTGGATTTGAACTCAAGACTCCAGGCCCAGCACTCTGCCACCTAACTGCCCCACATGCATAGATAAGTATGAACAAAATAAATATGAGGGGAAGCTAGCTAGTACAATGGGCTGGCCTCTGAGCATAGAATCAGGAAAGCCTGAATTCCCATTTTTCTTAGACATTTATTAACTGTATGACTCCAGGAAAATCAGTGAAAGATAGTCTCAGTTTCCTCACCCATTGACTGTTGTATCATGTTCTGTCCCTTAAAAATGAACTGGAATACCTCCTCTGTCTAGTTGTACATACTCCCTGATCCCTCACCATTGCCTAAAAAGCCCTCATTCTCCCTTTTCAACTGCTGAGTTCCTTTCTAACCTTTAAAGACGGACTAAAATGCCTCCTTTCAGGGGTAATTCTGAGGATCAAATGAGATAAATTTGCATATTCCTCAGCACAACCCCAAGGATGTGGAAAGTGCTTAATAATTGTGTGTTTCTTTGCTATTATGCGAGTCTATCTCTCCACTTTAACTACATGAAAAGAACAAAATAGAACAGAATTGCCAATGCTAGGATCAGGAGCTCCTACTTGATTCCACTGGTAATTAGGAGCCAAAGAAGGTCCAGAGTAGAGGAGTGACATGATCCTTTTTGTACACTGGGGAAACTTTCAGACAATAAAAAAAGATGGATTACAGATGGCAGAACTATTCTCGCCCTTTGTTTGTAAGCTGAGAGAGTCACAATGCCTCAATCCTCCATCACTAAGTGCTGGGTACATAGGGCGTTATGGTGGGTACCAAGGCTTTGACTCAGCACTTACTCTTCCCTTTCTCCCTTTGCTGGGCACAGAAGGGTGAATGTCTCGCCCTTGATTCTCTCTGGGCTGGATTTGGAGGCCTCCACACCCCAGAACCAGCTAACTTTTGTGGAAACCCTGTTTGTATTTGAAAGAACACAGGTCAAGAAACAGAGCTTCAATTTACTACTTGTACAATATTAGAGCCTTCGTTTAGCTGGCTGCTGAGTCTTAGTTTCCTTCTCTAAAAAATGAGGATGACATGATCTCTGTGGACCCATCCAGCTTCCATCAGACAATTCATAGCTGAATTGACTGATAAAACAATACCTCAGCCCTCCCTAACCATCAAGGTATCCAAAAACAAGTTTCCCATCACCTGGATAACTGTTTACACCAGGACTTTCATTGCTAGGACTTCACTCCAAGTAGAGCCTCAGACACTACGCCTAAATAGGCCACATTCAGGGCATGTTTTATCTGTAGTTCATTCCTCCCTATCTTGGGATAACTTGGCCCAAGTTCTTAAAATTCAAATCACCAGTCCTTTCCCAAACCCCAAATTGAATAGTGTTCCCCATCTTCTCTTGAAAAATTAACCTCTATCATCAAAGCACCTGGCTAAGTGGGTAAGTAGGGAGGAAATCAACTGATACTTCAGTAGAACATAATCTCTTTGGGGCCAGGAACTATTTTACTTCTGTCCTTGTATCCCCATCACCTGGGTCAGTGTCAAGAGCATAAGAGAGATTTAATAAATGCTCATTGATTGATTCTGCCTTTTCTATTACTGTAGAGATTCAGAATCACTGACAGTTCCTCATTACTATTCCCAAATCATAGTCTCCTGAATTTTCCCATCCTACCTATGTCTTCACTCTTTCTCAGCCATTCAGAGGGATGGCCATATCTTAGGGCTCACCACCACCCAAAACTGTATTTCTTCATGATTCTGAACCTCCTATTTTTTTTTGACAGGATTATAAAACTGGTAGATAGGGATAATGTTCTCAATATAGTTGACCTAGATTTTAGCAAAGCAATTGGCACAAATCTCCCATACTATTCTTGTAGAAAAGATAGACAGATATAGGCCAACTGATATAGGACAATTAAGGGGATTAAAAATTGTTGAATGGGCAAACCCAAAGAGTAATCATTAATGGTTTGATTTCTACTTGGAACAGTGCCCCAGAGAGCAGTACTTGGCCTAGTGTTGGTTTTTCTCAATGGCTTGGATAAAGAGATAAATGACATACTTATCAGATTTTCAAATTAGACAAATGAAGAAGAAATAGTTAACATGCTGGATGGTAGTCAGGATCCAAAAGGATCTTGGGAGGCTAGAGTAATGAGGCTAATTAAGTTTAAATTTAGGTAGGGATAAATGTAAATTCTTATATGTAGGTCTAAAAATTCAACTATACAAGTACAAAATGATATGAAAGTGGCTAATAGTTGTTTAATTTTTTTTTAAATCTGAAGACCTGGAAGGAATATAAATATCATATAAGTCAATAATATAATATGGTAGCCAAGAAGTAAATATAACTTTAAGGGGCATTAAATGGAGCAAAGTGTTCAGAACAGGGTAGTTATGAATAATTGTGAACTGTTTCCATCAGACAATAGCTGTAGTATTATGTTTGGTTCTCAGCAGCATATTTTGGGAAGGATATTAATAGGCAAATGAGAGAAATCAAGTTAGTAAGAGACCAGAGAGCATGTCACATAAGGATGACATGAATAAACTAAGAATGATTTACCATATTAATAATCAAATTAACAAAAACCATATGATCATCTCAAAAGATGCAGAAAAAGCATTTGATAAAATCCAACATCCATTCCTATTAAAAACTCTTGAGAGCATAGGAATAAATGGACTTTTCCTTAAAATAATCAGTAGCATCTATTTAAAACCAGCAGTAAGCATTATATGTAACGGGGACAAACTGCAACCATTCCCAATAAGATCAGGAGTAAAACAAGGCTGCCCACTATCACCGTTACTATTTAATATTGTATTAGAAATGCTAGCTTTGGCAATAAGAGTTGAGAAAGAGATTAAAGGAATAAGAATAGGCAATGAGGAAACCAAATTATCACTCTTTGCTGATGATATGATGGTATACTTAGAAAACCCCAGAGATTCTACCAAAAAGTTATTAGAAACAATCTACACCTTCAGCAAAGTTGCAGGATATAAAATAAACCCACATAAGTCATCAGCATTCTTATATATCACTAACAAAACCCAACAGTTAGAGATACAAAAAGAAATTCCATTTAAAGTAACTACTGATTGTATAAAATATTTAGGAACCTATCTGCCAAGGGAAAATCAGAAACTTTATGAGCAAAACTACAAAACACTTTCCACACAAATTAAGTCTGATCTAACCAACTGGAAAAATATTAAATCCTCTTGGATTGGGCGAGCAAATATAATAAAGATGACAATACTACCTAAATTAATCTACTTATTTAGCGCTATACCAATCAGACTCCCAAAAAACTACTTTGATGAATTAGAAAAAATAACAACAAAGTTCATATGGAAAAACAAAAGGTCAAGAATTTCAAGGGAATTAATGAAAAAAAATCAAATGAAGGTGGCCTAGCTGTACCAGATCTAAAATTATATTATAAAGCAGCAGTTACTAAAACCATTTGGTATTGGCTAAGAAATAGACTAGTTGATCAATGGAATAAGTTAGGTTCAAAGGACAAAACAGCCAATAACTTTAATAATATAGTGTTTGACAAACCCAAAGACACCAGTTTCTGGGATAAGAATGCATTATTTGACAAAAATTGCTGGGAAAATTGGAAATCAGTATGGCAGAAACTAGGCATTGACCCACACTTAACACTGTACACTAAGATAAGGTCAAAATGGGTTCATGATCTAGGCATAAAGAATGAGATGATAAGTAAATTAGAAGAGCATAGGATAGTTTACCTCTCAGACCTGTGGAAGAGGGAGGAATTTATGACCAAAGAAGAACTAGAGATCACTATTGACCACAACATAGAAAATTTTGATTATATCAAATTGAAAAGTTTTTGTACAAACAAAACAAATGCAAACAAGATTAGAAGGGAAACAATAAACTGGGAAAACATTTTTACAATCAAAGGTTCTGATAAAGGCCTCATTTCCAAAATATATAGAGAACTGACTCTAATCTATAAGAAATCAAACCATTCTCCAATTGATAAATAAATGGTCAAAGGATATGAACAGACAATTCTCAGATGAAGAAATTGAAACTATTTATAGACATATGAAAATATGCTCCAAATCATTATTAATCAGAGAAATGCAAATTAAGACAACTCTGAAATACCACTACACACCTGTCAGATTGGCTAGAATGACAGGGAAAGATAATGGGGAATGTTGGAGGGGATGTGGGAAAACAGGGACACTGATACATTGTTGGTGGAATTGTGAACACATCCAGCCATTCTGGAGAGCAATTTGGAATTATGCTCAAAAAGTTATCAAGCTGTGCATACCCTTTGATCCAGCAGTGTTTCTACTGGGCTTATACCCCAAAGAGATACTAAAGAAAGGAAAGGGACCTGTATGTGCCAAAATGTTTGTGGCAGCCCTGTTTGTAGTGGCTAGAAGCTGGAAATTGAATGGATGCCCGTCAATTGGAGAATCGTTGAGTAAACTGTGGTATATGAACGTTATGGAATATTGTTGTTCTGTAAGGAACGACCAGCAGGATGAATACAGAGAGGACTGGCGAGACTTACATGAACTGATGCTAAGTGAAATGAGCAGAACCAGGAGATCATTATATACCTCAACAACGATACTGTTTGAGGATGTATTCTGATGGAAGTGGATCTCTTTGATAAAGAGAGCCTTAATTGATCAAAGATGGACAGAAGCAGCTACACCCAGAGAAAGAACACTGGAAATGAATATAAACTGCTTGCATTTATGTTTTTCCTCCCGGGTTATTTATACCTTCTGAACTCAATTCTCCCTGTGCAACAAGAAAGCTGTTCGGTTCTGCACACATATATTGTATCTAGGATATACTGCAACCCATTCAACATGTAAAGGACTCTTGCCATCTGGGGGAAGGGGTGGAGGGAGGGAGGGGAAAAATCGGAACAGAAGTGAATGCAAGGGATAATGCTATAAAAAATTACCCTGGCATGCGTTCTATCAATAAAAAATTATTTAAAAATTAAAAAAAAAGAATGATTTAAATGGGGGAGGAAAGACATGAGAGCTGTCTTCAAGGGCTGACAAACATTCAGTCAGAGAACAGCCATTTAATATGTACCTTCTAAGTACTCATGCTAAGTACGGGGAACCCAGAGAGAGAAAACCTTTTTTTTTTTTTTTAATTTAATGATTACTTTATAATGACAACATTATTCCTTGCACTCGTTTCTTTTCTGATTTTTTTCCCCCTGCCTCCCTCCACCCCCTCCCCTAGATGGCAAGCAGTCCTTTATATGTTGGATATGTTGCAGTATATCCTAGATACAATATATGTTTGCAGAACCGAACAGTTCTCTTGTTGCACAGGGAGAATTGGATTCAGAAGGTATAAATAACCCGGGAAGAAAAACTAAAATGCAGATAGTTCACATTTGTTTCCCAGTGTTCGTTCTTTGGGTGTAGCTGCTTATGTCCATCATTTATCAATTGAAACTTAGTTAGGTGAGAGAAAACCTTTTTATACTTTGTTTGTGTGTGTGTGTGTGTGTGTGTGTGTGTGTGTGTGTGTGTGTATTTGTTTGCTTATTCTCTCTCCCATTATATTGTAAGCTCTCTGAAGACAGGAACTAATTTTTTTTTACTTTCTTTGTATCTCCTGCACTTGGCAGGGCACCTGACAAATGATGCTTAATAAATGTTTGTTAACTGCCTGAATGATTAATCTGTAAAATACCTGTAGTATTTATTGCCTTACTGGGTTATTGTAAGGATCAAATGAGATCGTGTGCTAAATACTGGAAACCTAGAGAAAGAAAAAAAAAAAAACAGCCCCAAGCATCCAGGAGCCCACACGCTTAACAGAAGAGATAACATGTAGATAACTAGGCACACACAAGATAAATACCAAGGTGGTAGGTAATCTCAGAGGGGAAGATACTAACAGCTGGGTAAACCTCATGGAAAAGGTGGAACCTGACAGATGGAAGGATTAGACTTGTTCCTCTTGTTTCCAGAGAACAGAACCAAGAGACAGGGGTGGAAGTTAGAAAGGCAAAATTAGCCTGCACATAAGAGAAAACATCCTATCCCATTTAAAACTATTGCAAAATAAAACTTGAGGCCTCAGGGGCCCCCTAGTCTTCCTCCTCTCTGAGGTTCCCCAAGCCAAGACTGAAGGACCACTCATGGTGATGTTGCTTCAGAGAAGACTCTTGTCCAGGTATAACTTGGATTAGATGGTCTCAAAGATCCTTTCTAACTCTGACACACTCACTTTCTCTCATCTCTGTTTTTCTCTGTATAAACAGAGAAAATAGAAAATATATATATGTATATGTATATATAGTTATATTTGTATATATACACAAAAGTATATGTGTGTATAGAGGAAAGCAGATACAGATGTAGATAGATAGATAGATGCTCTTGGTAAATAAAGAATACATTCCAAAATGTATATATGTACAGAGGCAGATACAGATATATATATACATACAGAAAATATAAAGTATTTAAAGTAAATATATATAGAAAATATATAAAGCAATATAGATATTTGTATGTATTTTATTGGTAAATATAGAACATATGCCAAAATGTATATGTGTACATAAACATACATGCACATATATACATGTAGATACATATATCTGTATATGTGTGTACATATATACATATATATGTACACACACATACACACACATATCTCACAGGAAACTGAAATTCTTCTCTTTAAGACCAGAAATTTCTCTTCCTATTTCTCCTTCTTCCTCTGCCTCATTTTTCCTAAATCTATTGTTCTTTATCCTCAGGTCACCTGTGAGCCCCTTCATCCCTCTCTGTTCCCCTGCCCTATTTCTCTTGTCTCACTTTCCTCCTTTCACAATCTTGCCCTCACACTTCACCAGTTCAATTAGGCAGCCTTCTCCCTCTGAATCCCTCATCCCCTCATCCTGTTGTCACCCATGCCCAGCCCCAGCTTTAGCTGATCCTCAGTCTCTGCTTGCTATGCTCCTACCTGTTTGCTTCTGAACACTGTTGAAGGAAGTCACATAACCATCCCTACTGAGGCCATTTCAATTCTATTATCTAATCTCCACTGGTCTCTCATTTCTGCACAGCAATCCTTTGATTCTTTAGTGATTGACTCTCTATTACACTTCCCACAGCAGCTGTTCTAAACCTTTTTTTTTCAGGATCCCTTCAGGAACCCCTTACCAGAGGCCCATGACTCCTGCTTCACTGAGAAAACCAAGGCCATCTGCTGCCCTCTCTCACTTCTTCCCAACCCTAATCTCTTTTCCTTTACTAAGGTTTCTCTACCTTGATCTCATTCCCTTCTGTCTCTTCTATAAACCTGCTTCTTGTTTGTTCCATCCTTCTCTCTCTCTCTCTCTCTCTCTCTCTCTCTCTCTCTCTCTCTCTCTCTCTCTCTCTCTCTCTCTCTCTCTCTCTCTCTCTCTCTCTCTCTCTCTCTCTTCTCTCTCTCTCTCTTCTCTCCTCTCCTCTCCTTTCCTCTCCTTTTATCCACCGGCTCTTTCCTCCTTCACATAGAAAAAAATGCCCAAGTTTTTCCCATCCTGAAAACAAGCAAAAAAAGACCTTTCAAATCCGGCCTATTTACTAGATGTGTGTGACCCTTGCAATTGACTTTACCTTTATTTGCCTCAATTGCCTTATCTGCAAAAGGGAATAATATCACTTACCTCAAAGGATTGTTGTGAGAATTAAAAGATTAACAAATAGTAAACATTTTAATAAATGTTTCTTTCCTTCCCTTCTAGGCACTCCATGTTTCTGCCATAATGGCCAACTTTCTGTTCCCGAATTTGGTGTTCCATGCTCTGTTTCCATGCCTTCATACAGGATGACCATCCCCTTCTTCCAGTTCCTGAAATGCTCTTCTTCCCTATCTTTGCCTCTTAAAATTCTGAGCTGCTTTCAAGACTTAATTCAGGTACTGCTTCCTAGGGGGAGTTCTGGCTTCACTTATCTGTTAATGCTGCTACCCTTCCAAAGTGCCAGCCATTATACTTATTTCCTTACATGTTAAATCATACATATACTCCACTTTCCCAAAGTAAGAACAAGGCTTATTTTCACATTTGTATTCTCAGTGCCCAGCACAGTTACTTGGACATAGCAACTAATTAATAAATAATTGTTCAATTTGGTTGATTAAAAGTCACAATAATACATTACTTTTTTTTGTTTTTTTTTTGTTTTTTGTTTTTTTACTGTACTTTGAAGTTTAAAAAGTACTTTTCTCACAATAACTCTTAAGGGTAGGAAGCAGTATGCTTTAGTAGCAAGAATACTCTGTCTCTCTGTCTCTTTGCCTCTGTCTTTTTTGTCTCTGTTTTTCTCTTCTTCCCTCTCTCTTTTCAGAGGAGCTGAGTTCAAATTCTGTTTCTGATATTTATGTGACCTTAGCCAAGTCATTTAATTCCCATGGTCCTCAGATTCCCCTGAATGGATTGGATTAGATGATTTATGAACCCTAATCCTATGGGAATTATTTTTCTTCATCACCCTTGTAATTTCATTGGTCCTCTTAGAGAACAAAGGATGAACAACAATAGTCAACAACTTTCCTCACCTTAGAGATGAAGAAGTTAGAACTTGTGAATTTACTATGGTCTCACAGGTTTTTAGCACCAGCATTTGAACCCATCTTTGAATTCTAAATCCAGGGCTCTTTCCACTACACTACAGCAAACTGACTCCTGACAGGAACACTCATCAATAGATTACTAGAATAACTCACTCAGGTATAAAGAGGCTACAGGAAGAGAAAAAAGAGAAAATATGGGAGAGACTATGAAGGGAAAAGGCTCAGGACTTGGCCATTGGCAGGAGTGGGGATGAAATAAGAGTCAGGGAGAAGTCAAAGTTGAGTTTGAACGTATAAGCTTCAATGAATGTAAAGATGGTGTCTTCAATAGAATTAGGGAAGTCAGGAGTAGGGACAAGTAATAGGGACAAGGGATAGGGAGGAGCAGATGATGAATTCAGTTTGTTTTTTTTTTTTACATGTGAACTTTGGGATGATGATAAGATCATCAAATGATAGATCCTGGAAAAACAACACAGAAGAGTTTGTGGAAACAGTATTAATTTGGGAGGGATTTTCAGAGGTGATACGTGAAGCCATTGGGAAAGGCTCAAGGGTTGGCAATAAGACAAAACTTAGGGTGAATACTCATATAAGAGGCATAAGGAACATGAATAGCCTGGTGGGCAGGAAGCAGTCAGAGAGGTAGAAGAATCATGTATCTTGTTTGGGCCCGTTATTATCCCCTATACTCTGCCTCAGGTGTCTGATGACTTGTTTTCCTCTTTTTCGAGCCCATTATTTAGAACTCTAGACTCCTCTCTGATTCTGGACGGTAATATTTGTCATAAATCTTTCCTAAACACCACTGTCTTCATCAGAGTTACTTAGCTCAAGTCCCATTGTCTGAAATTCATGTTCTCTTCTAGGTAATAGCTACTTAATATGATTAGTAGATTTGTATAATGAGTGCCAAACTATTGCATTATAAGAGACACCTATAGGCAATAATGGCTTACTCCTAAAAGCCTGAATCCAGCATTTTAAAGTGTACCCAGGAAAGAGTAATTATGATTAGAAGGGAACTGCAAATTAGGTCACATGCAGATCAATTGAAGTAATCAGGAATATTTGACCTTTTGAAATGAAGACTGGGGATGGAGGAAGGGAGTTCCTATACCTGCCTTTAAGCATCTGAAGAGCTGTCATGTGAAAAAGGATCAGATTTGACTTTCATGGACCATGAGGCAAAAGTAACACCAGGAGAGGAGGGAGGGAGTTGGGAGTCATTGACCCTCGAGGATCCTATGCTAAATGATCTAATAGGTCTCTGAGAAACATAAGGAAGAATTTTTTAATAACTGTCTAACATGAGAGTTTTAAATAAATGAGAGTTTTAAATAAATACTACCCGGATAGGTAGTGAGCCGTCTATCTCTGGGGATGTTCAAAGACAGCCAGCTTGCCATTTGTCAAGGGGCATCGTGGAGCAGATTTCTGCATAGGCTGGGGACTGGATAAGATGCTCTCTGAGGCACTTGCTACTCTGAGATTCTATGAATGGTGAGGGAAATCATACAGATGATTGCAGAATATAACCAGCCTAAAATTAGTCATCCCCTTTATTGCTCAAAGCTATAGGAAGAAATGAAATGGTTTGCTCTATTCATTTGTCAATTATGCAGTGCTTTTGTCAATTACATAACGCCTCACCCTGCCAGAATCTCAGAGTTCACTCTTTCCATGTGGGGATTGTGGAAGAAACTGAATTATATTTTCATTCTTCCTCTGATGTAAGTGCACGGATGGTTTTCCAGCGGTGCATAAAGGTGAACAATTATAAATCAAAGGTTTGAGGAAACATAAACCACAACTAGAAAATATGAAATACCACAATGTGCCCCAGATTCTGAACTATCATCATTTCATTGTATTTTTCATTCTCTGAGCCCAGGCTAAGGAAGAAGGGTCAAGATGGTTAAATTTTGCATACCTTTTCCATATCCCTAAGGATAACTTAATAGTCTGAAAAAAATCTCTGGTTTTGCCAGCAGAGTCTTTCTCTAATCATTCCCTAGCTATGCCCTCTCCTTCTGCCTTGCGTCCCTTCTCTCCTGCCAGGTTCCTCCTCTGGAACTTGAGATATCTTGAACTTCTCTGTCTGAAGTCTTCCAACTAGACACTTCCATTTGCCTAACTGATCAAAGGCTTGGAGAGGGAAGTCCATCAGGAAGCTTAAGCCGGAGCCCACTCCTCCCTATAAAACATCTGAACTGAGATGCAGAAGAACTAGTGCAAGGATGCTCCAAGTCCTGGGAGCAGCCCCTTATAAAGCCGTCATATGACATCATGCTGATGTGGCGATCTAGTTTGTTGCTTTTTTCTTCTGGAGAGCCAACTGTTAAATATTTATCAGCACACTTCCAAGCAATCCTCTCCTTCTCCCATGACATAAGATCACCCCACTTAGGGAGGTCTGCAGCTTCCTAATTATATCAGTCAGTCAGTCAATAAGCATTCATTAGGGTCCTGCTTATGGGCTAAGTGATAGGAATATGAAGGCAAAGGGAGAAATAGACACAAACCTCAAGAAGATAAGTTGGATGGTGAATAAATATTCGTCTTGGAGTCAGCAAGATCTGTATTCAAATTCTGCCTCAGATTCATATTAGGATAGGATTCTGGTCAAGTTGCTTATTTTGTCTTAGCCACAATTATCTCTTCTGTATTAGAGGAATAACAATTGCTCCTGTATTATAAGAATTGGTGTGAGGATCAAGGGGGATAATACATATAAAGGGCTTTGGAAATGTTAGCTCTTACAATTCTGATCAGGACAATTCTGATTAAGAGGCTTACATTCAAAGGGGAAGATGTCATGTACAACATAGTTGTATCCTTTCTCGACCCTTCACAGCTTTAGGGGTGTCCATCCAAGTTCCATCATGGGGGCTGGTATTTTGCCCTATGGATGCTCATTTTGAAGACATCACCTGATGCTCCAGTTTGGAGACAGGCTGTTATATGTTTCCCTTGTTGTGCCATCTGAGAACAGGGACTGTCTCTTGCCTTTCTTTATATCCACAGCACTTAGTACAAAATCTGGCACACAGAAGACACTTAATAAATGCACATTGACTATCTCTCCCTCCATGCTCCCTTGGATGTCTCTAGGCAAGCCAGTGGCCTTTCCTTAAACATACCAAATAGGATCTATGTTTTTTTGTTTCTGATTAGACTTTTCTGAAAAGTCCCTTGAATCCCAACAATAGAGCCCAGCATAGAGCCAGAATTTTGGAGGGAGCTGGTCACAGAGATGTTTCCCTAGTGGCCACTGCTCAGTAGGGCCAATCTGAACTCTACAAATCAGAGAGAATCCTGAGGAAGACATGGGATAGATAGCACACTGAACTTCAGGTGAAGGAGAACCAGATTCAACATTGAGTAAGTCATTTAAATTTTCTTGCCTTAATTTCCTCATCTATAAAATGGGACCTCTAAGTCCCCTTCCAGTCCTAAATCCATGGTCATAGGATCTCTCCTTTTTAATTTCTTTTTATGCATTGTCTTTCCCCATTAGAATATAAGCTCTTTGAAGGCAAGGTCTGTCTTTGCCTTTGTATTCCCAATGCTTAGCGGGCAGCTGGCATATAGTAAGTGCTCAATACATGTTTACTGGATAACTGAGGAACTATAACTCTAACACACACACACACACACACACACACACTCACATTGTACTCTATCAGCTGCATGAGAGGATTCTCAAGGTGTGCTGAGAGGATCAGTATTTCCCAGCTTCCCTTTGAGCTTTTAACCTTTAGAATGAAAGAAGCTTATGGACCATGTTTTTCTATTTATTTTCTTTAATCAACATCACTGATTTCTATTTCTTCAGTCACAAATGCTTATGAATCACCCAGTGCTTCTTTCCTTATTCATTGATGGTAGGTAGTCCATTAAATCTGGCCCAAACCCAGAGTTCAGGGGAAATGCTAGAGGATGCACCAGAATGTGAACAAAACCTCTTTTTAATTTTTTTTTATTTGCAGTCAACTTGCTAATCCATTTTTATCTGCAGCCAAGTTTAAATCCCACGATGGCTTTGCTCTTCATCTCTAAATGAGGGGGTTGGACTGGGTGCTGTCAGGTCTTTTTTAGCTCTGAATCTCTGGTCCTGTGATCTTTGCCACCTAGTATTCTTCTGGGCCAACCTTTCCTATCTTCGAGGGTTTGGGGAATTATGTAATTCGAATGGATATTAATTTTATCCTGAGTGGGATATTTTCAGAATGTTCTGTTAATAGGTGTGGGAATGGGAAATAAGGCAGTCCCAAGCTGGATAGAAATTACCAGCACGCCCAAGGCATGGGGCTGGGGAAGGAGGGGCAAAGAGAAAAGAGAGGGAGCTTTACCATCAATAATAAGGGGAAGGGAAAGAGCCAATGATGATGTTTCCCTCCTGCCTGTCAGCACACATACAGAAATGATTTAATTATTAAGTCCTCTGGGCTTCCCTAAAGGCCGGCTTAGATTGTTGATGCTACAAACATAAACATGAAATAAGTGTCTTAAGAGCTTATTAGGCATAAGGCACTATGTTAAGAGCAGGTGATACAAAAATAAACATAAAACAGTTTCTATCCTCAAGGAGCTTATATTCTACAGGGTGATAAAAGCAAGTTAATGGATAAATAAATTCTATGTAATTTGAAGAAGTATCTCTGACAACTGAGGAACAAGGAATGGGCAGAACAGGCTAGTTGTAAGCCCCAATAAGCACTGATGGTAAAATGAATAGAGTTCTGTCTTTAAACTCATGAGGAGCTGAATTCAAATGCTGCCTCAGATACCTGGACAAATCCTTTCTGTGCCTCAGTTTCCTCATTTGTAAAATGAGATGGTTGGATTTCATTATTTTTAAGATCCCTTCCACCTCCAAATATATGAGTACCCAGTTCCTGACACACAGAAAGGCTATTCTCAGAAAGGCAGAATCCTGAAGTCCTATTCAATTTGCAAAGCCTATTATTAGAATCGTGGAGTTTGAAGTGGAAAAGATTTTAGAGATCATCTAGTCTAACCTCACCTCCTCCTTTTTATGAATAATGAGAATAAACTCTTTAATAGCGGAATATTTTTTCTTTGTACTTTCAGTTCCTAACATAGGGATTGGTATATAATGTTGTTCAATCACTTTTCAGTTATGTCCAACTCTCTATGATTTCATTTGGATTTTCTTGGCAAAATTTTTAGAGTGGATTGCCATTTCTTTCTCAAGCTCATTTTATAGATGAGAAAACTGAAGCAAAGAGGGCTAACTGACTTGCCCAGTGTCACACAGCTAATAAGTATCTGAGGGAAGATTTGAATTCAGGTCTTCCTGACTCCAGGGCGACACTTTACCCACTTTACCACTTAACTGCCCAAAATAGACATTTAATAAATACACATTGATACATAATAGACACTTCATAAATGCCTGTTGCTTAAAAGTATGAATAAAGATTATACAATGATCATTTCTGATGGACGTGGATTTTTCCAGCAATGAGATGATTTAGATCAGTTCCAATAAACTTGTGATGAAGAGAGCCATCTGCACCCTGAGAGAAGACTGTGGGGACTGAGTGTGGATCACAACATAACATTCTCCCTCTTTTTATTGTTTATTTGCATTTTGTTTTCTTGTTCATTTTCTTTTCTTTTTGATTTGATTTTTTTCTTGTGCAGCAAGATATACATATATTGGATTTAACATATATTTTAACATATTTAATATGTATCGGATTACTTGCCATCTGGGGCAGAGGATGGGGGTAAGGAGAGGAAAATTTGGAACACAATATTTTGCAAGAGTCAATGTTGAAAAATTGCCCATGCATATGTTTTGTAAATAAAAAGCTTTAATAAAAAATAAAATTAAAAAATAGAAATTTTAAAAAATAAAAATATGTATAAAAACAAAGACACTTGGAGAGAGGAATAAGCTGACCTGATTGCCAACCATCTTCTCCCTCCCCACCATTATGTTTCAGAGTGTTCTTTTTGGTCTGGGAAGGAAGGGGTAATGATAAGAGAAATCATAGGTTGTCACAGCTAAGGGCCTTTAAGAGAGAAAAGAAAAAATTGTCTAGTGCAAGAATTCTTAATTGTGTGTGTGTGTGTGTGTTTGTGTGTGTGTGTTCTAGACACCTCACTTAATCTAACAAAGCCTGTGGACTTCATTTCAGAATCGCAATTTTAAAAGCCTAAAATAAAATACATAAGATCACAAAGAAAACCAGTTCTACTGAAAGTTATCAAAAATTTTTTTCAAAAGTTATTGAACCCCAGATTAAGAACTCTTGACCCTTCTCATTAGACATAAGCAAAAATGATATAGGAACCAGGGAATGGAAGCCAAGTCTTGTGACTCTGAATTTATTTGTTTTCCACACACATACACACTAAAACACATACTGATAATCTGAAAGAATTAGGCAGTACATGTTTGATATATATTGAATTACTTGCTTTCTAGGGGGAGGAGGTGGGGGAAAAGGAGAGAAAAAATTTGGAACAGAAGGTTTTACAAGGGTGAATGTTGAAAATTATCCATGCACATATTTTGAAAATAAAAAGCTTTAATTAAAAAAAAATTTAAAGAATTAGGCAATAACATTTCTCATTCTAAGTCTGCCTTTTGGAGGCCATGGGGCAATTTTGCTAATATGCTTGCCCAGTAGAGACTAACACTTTTGAAGTTTCCCCTCAGTGGGCTCCAGTGGATGTAGAGGAAGGGTGACATGAGAGGAAAGTTGTCCTGCTGGCCTCTCTAGGGCTTTCTTCCTTTTGGAGGGAGGCAGGGGAAGGAGATGTTTTGTATAAAGAGTCTCAGCCAGGTAAAGTCATCTAGACAGGAGCATAATTTAGATACCTGATGTGTCACTTGACCAGCTGCCAACAATCTGGGCAATTTGAGTTATTTTAGATTCATTGTGACATCTAAGAATCCAGGGGTGACTCAGTTTTCTGTTGCCTGTCTGTACACTTTACAACCCCCCACTTCTGTGTTCAAAATTGCTCCCAGTAATCAGTGCACAGCCATATAGCAAACAAAGAAAATTCCAGGTCTGAAGCTTTAATTAAATCTATCCGGTGCTATCTAATTAAAGATGATCTGTACTCCTGGATGCTTTAAAATAGAAAGAGACCCAATCTTTGGAGACCCAGAAATAACCTGCCAATTATACATGTCCAGTTCTTCACCTCATAAAATTAGAGTGGAAGCATAACAGTTCAAGCATAATGGACCAACAAAAAGACTCTCTATTAAATGCTGTTTTCTTCTTCTCTTCTACCTACAGGAGATTCCAGCTGGGGAGAGGAAAGAATGGAGCTGAGCAGAGTCCTGAGTCTCTCAGTACCCCATCCACCCTGCCAGGTCCTTCAGCATAATCAATATAAACAAGCCTGGTTGAAAACTTAGTTTAAAAAAGCCGGCGTCTCCCATTGCATTCAGAGCCATCTCCAGTTGTCCTGATCTATATCTGGCCACTGGACCCAAGTAGCTCTGGAGGAAAAGTGGGGCAGGTGACCTTGCCCAGCCCTCCCTCACTTAAATCCAATTTACTTCCATGTCATGGCGTCATCTCCCTGGAAGTCCTAGGAAAGTCCTCTTGGAAAACAAAGGATAAATAACAACAACCTGGTTAAGGCAACCTGCCTAGCACCCATCTATTTTTCTCACATTACAACATTTCCTTCTTTTGTCATAATGATTGTTCTTTTCATTTATATTGTTGTCATTCTTGAATTTATTGTTTCCATGATCTTTCTTTTTTCTACATCAGTTCATATCCAGAACTCCATTATGGAAAGGCATCCCATGTTTCTCCGAATTCTGCATATTTTGTATTTCTCGAAGTCTCTCCCACTTCAATCCATCTTTCAATAACTAAAGTAATTTTCCTAAAGGGCAGTTCTGATCATGTCACCTACCCATCCCCTACCCATCTAATAAACTTCAATGGTTTCCAATTGCTATTAAGAGCAAATAAAAAATATTCTTATTTGGCATTCAAAGCCCTTTATAACCTAGTCCTATCCTACCTTGCTAGTCTCCTTACACCTTACTCCCTCACATAAATTCTTCAGTTCCATGGCACTAACCCCTTGGCTGTTCTAATCATATATTACAATTTTCAGCTTGTGTCATTTTCTCTGACTGCCCCCCATGTCTGGAACAGTCTTCCTTTTCCATTCCACCTAATGATCTCCCTGGCTTCCTTTAGGTCCTAACTAAAATCCCACCACTCTAATCCTTCTAAATTCTAATGCCTTACCTCTGTTAATTATTTCATGCTTATGCTATATATTGCTTGCTTTGCATATTGGATATGTTGTCTCCCCTATTAGACTGTATATGTACTCCTCGAGACCAAAGACTGTCTTTTGCTTCTTTTTGCATTCTCGGCACTTTGACACAAAGAAAGTATTTAATAAATGTTCATTGATTGATTGATATTCACTGCAATAATGTACTAATTTGCTTAGCCAATGAGCAGCTATTTTAGTACTAGTTCTTTGCTATCCCAAAGATGTGTGACTATTTTCTACAGGGTCTGAGAAGATGAGCAGAGATCCTGGGGCAGGCAGGAGATGGAATAGCCAACTTTCCCTTTGGGGAAAGGGAAAGAGATAGAGCAGCAAGCAGCCTAAAGAAGCACATTGGCTGGCAAGGAACTCTTTAGAGAGATGCATCTAAGGAACAATAATTACATGCAGGAGCTATGATGAGCTCTAGTGGTAGAGCATTGCTATTGCTTAGACTAGGCACTGGGCTCTAAAGAAACAGGACATGAGACACATAGGGAGTGGTGCACTGGAGTCAGCTCAATCAGCCAATTGTTAAATTTTCAGTAAAACTCAGAAGGGGATTTTTTTACACCTCAGAAATCTCTAAAAACTATAAATCAGGAATTGCTTTATTGTGTTGATTTCTAGGTTTAAGAGAGTAGTGGAGAAAATATTAATAATGCAGATTAAATTTAAAGCACATCTTGCTTACATCCCCTCCATCTCCCCGCCCTCCCCTCCCCCCCGGCCCCTGCAGAAATCTGGTTGTTAAACATTTATTACCACACCACTAGATGCAGATATGGCTTCAGAGAGTGAGTTTTAAAACTGGCTTCCAATACAGCATATACTGTCCACTCAGATAGTGTTCAAAATTCCTGAATAAGATGGCTATATTTGTCATTGTGTGAGTTTTTCTTGATTCCTAGAGGTCAGCTGGTTTTACTGTAAACCATGAGGGTGAGTCTTCTCTTGAGGAGAGGAGGTTTTGGAGAGCTTCAATGATCTCCTCTGTCCTGAAGCTGCCAGAGTGATTGAGGGGAGTTGAGGAAGGAACCTCACTGGGGATATACCCATGAGGATTAATTCTTACAAACTCCCAACTTCAATAATTACCTAATTTTTGTAAGCTATTCCTGTTTTCATGAGATACATAGAGAACAAGTCTCTATTACTCATTTCATCTGAAAGTGAGGAAAGTTGGTTATTGATGGAGAAATAGGAGGAGAAGGAGGAGAATAACTATATTGCCCAAGGTCATGTAGCTAGTAAATGTCTAAGACTGAATGTGGGTTCAGGTCTTCCTGTCTACAGACATGGAATTCTGTCCACCAAGCCACCTAACTTTCTCTAGTTTTTATTTTTATTATTATTATAACTCTTTGCAATGCTCATGGTGAGAGGTAAGCAAGCAGACCGCTATGAACATAATTGCAATTTCTGAGCCAACATCCACTGCAGAGGATGCAGAAATAAAGAAATTCTGGAACAAAACTGACAAGATCCTCCAAATTAAGTCAATATGCTCTTTGATACTTCACTGCTTTCATGAACTACTTTCATGTTAAAGCAGGAACAGAGAAAGACCATGGAAACTGTTTTGGAAAATATGGTTTGGGATTAAGAAATGAAAGAGGCCAAAGGCTTGTAGACAACTCAAAAGCCTGATGTCTACACATCATGAATTCTTTATTCAAGAAGAGAGCGGGGAGGGACCAGATGCAATAAATACCAAACAGAAAAAATAAAATCGACACTATCTTAACAGACAGCATGTGACCGTGGCAGTCATTTCAGAATCAGCTGTCTATGTGCAGTTGGATCATCAGCTGGCTAGAGCAAAGGTCATAGTAAATACCAGATTAGAGGGGAAAAGAAAAGTAGAGATGAGAAGACATTGTGTTCAATAATATCAGCTTCAACCTGAACTATTTAAACGAGCTGTCAACTCAAAAAAAAAAAAAAAAAGGAAATAAAAAAATAAAAGACATTGCCTCTGTCATCATTACTTTTCTTCACTTTTATCCTTTCTTAGAAAAATTTAACTGATATAAAAAGTCACCACATTAAAAAGACCTAAAGAGCCCAGAAACTGCAATCCAATCAAAATTTTAATCCCTTGACTGGGCAGAGAAACATGGCAGCCAATAGCAACTTAGGTTGAGAGTAAAATGTCCTTGGAATCGGCACATATAGGTATGCAAGTTTTATGCAGGTAACTCTCTTATTAAAAAACACTGTAGACTTGGTTTCTCTTCAAATAGTGTTTTATAAGGTGATAATGTCTGTAATCCATTATCATTTCCTTCTGAAATATTATGTAAGTGAGATTTTTTAAAATATATTTAAATATTTATATAAATATTTTATCATATTTAAATAAAATATTTAAAAATAAAAATATTTTTGAAGTTCTATAACTCCAAATTCAGCACTGTTTTCATTATACTATGCAGTACTTCTTTTAATAGCTAAGAGCCCCTATTCTTGCTTTTTTCACCCCTTTAAAATCTCTATTGATAAGTCAATAAATGCATTGGATCAACCAATACCATGTGGAATTCAAAACCTTTCTTCAGCTAGTCTTCTCCTCTTTTTCCAGTCTTCTCACATTTTACTCTCCATCAGGCACTTTTTGGTCCAGAAACATTGGACTTCTGGTTGTTCTATGAACAAGACATTCTATCTCACAGCTTTGGCCATTTTCTCTGGCTGTTCCCAAGCCTCAAATTTTCTCCCTCCTCTTTTCCACTAGTGATTTCCTTGTTTCCTTTTAAGTCCTATCTAAAATCTCATCTTCTGCAGGAAGTTTTTCCTAATCCTACTTAATTCTAATGTCTTACTTATTAATTATTTCCTAATTATCCTATGGAAATAGCTATGCAGCAGTTAGGAAACTCTCTGAGCAACTAACAAGCTCTGTTTGCCTAAATCCACTGGAAGGAAATGGCTAGCCTTCAACATCTTTGCCAAGAAAACCCCATGGCCAGTATTGCAGTACTATGATTCACAGCATTATGAGGAGTTGTATACAACTGAACAACATTTATCCCATATATATTTTCTTTATGTGTTTTTATCACCTTTGGTTGATTGCAAGCTCCTTGAGGGCAGGGACTACTTTTGGCTCTTTTTGGTATCCCTTGTGCTTAGCACAGTGCCAGGAACACAGTAGGCACTTAATAATTTTTCTGAATGACTGCAAAGAATCATGGCCCAGTTTGGTTAAACCCTTTTAGCTAAAACTCACAATCCCATTGTTGTGTTCGCTTGGGGTAGGAGTAGGGGAATAAGTTCTGAGAGCCCCCTTTTTTTGGCGATCAGGACAGTTAACAGAAGGATATTCATGGGCCAAGGAGAAGTTGAGTCAAAACATGGTCCTCTGGGACAGTCATCACGGTTAAAGTCTAATCTTGTTGTCTTTGGGCCTTGTAAGCCACTTTAGGGGACTCCTCACAAATTATACCAATGTCCTGGCAAGCTTCCACTAATGAGAGGGACTGATCTCTGACAAATCTAAATGGGATGGGCAAATTTGGCAGCACCAAGTGCTCCTCAAACATATTTACTTTTCAGATGTTTGGGGTTTGATAAAATCCATAATGCCTTTGGCCCCAAGTACTTTTCCTATTAATTATTAAACCCCTGTGTATTTTCAAGGGTAATTGAATCCTGTTTCTAATTAGTTTACACTTAATTCATCAAAACATTTTTAAAGGGCTGTTTGATGCCCCAATAAACCTCCTGGGCTTTTAATGATTCTTTATTTGAAGAGAAATTGGAAAGAGGAGTGTGAATGGATTGCAGCTCTTCCCTCCTTTCCACATACCCCTCCCTCCTTTTTAATAGCTACTGTCTTTTCCCATACACTTTCCATGAGGAGAAAAAGGAAAACAAAGTATTTAGCCCATACATTCAAACTGTTGTAGTTTCCTACAATTCTTTTTTCATTCTGCCCAACAACAACAACAACAACAACAACAACAACAACAACAATATTTTCCCCCTTTAATAAGGGTTTCGGTCACATACATTATTTGGATAAGGACTTCAGCTTTCTATTTCATTTAGTCTGTTTGTACAGCATTAGCTCCTGAAGGCAAGAGCTAAAGACTGTTAAAGAGTTAAAGACCAATATTTTGTGAAACTTAGAATGACAAGATTTATGGAAAGTAGGCTTTTTTTGCATTTGGGAGAGGTTTTTATAAATCATAACCAGGATGAATGGAAGGAAAGGAATCCATAATTTTGTTGGGGAGTAGCAGATAGAGAACATAGAATGCTACTGTCATAGGAGTCATATCAGAGACACCATAATGTGGTCATCATGAGATATTCTTTTGCCAATGTAGATCAGTAGTTTTCTGTGACTTTCTTGAGCTCTATTCTGTTTCTTTTTTGAAAAATCAAGCGACATTCGCTCTTTTCCACATTGGTGAACTGAGGGCACCCACAAATTCACACTGTGTCACTATAATAATGCTATGCTTCAAGAACTGTAACCCTTCTCTCTTTTTCCATAACTTTTCAATGATTCCTAATAATGAATCAGCTATCACATCTGCCATTACATTAAATAAGAAACACACAAGATAGAAGTGTTTCCACCTTATCCCAGAACTGGGAGAGTCCTGATTTGTGGGGCTATCATGACGTTCTTCTACCATGATCCTGAATTTTGTCAGAGTTGCACCAAAAAGGGCCCACCCAACAAACCAATAATAATTGGTGATAGGGCCAACATTTACCAGATTTCCTCACTGTCCCACACTCACAAGAGGGATGAGTTTTCCCACACATTCCCTGTGTCCTGGACCCAATTGACCTCTGCTTCCCTCTTTCTAGGGCATAAAAGCCCCACCTAACTGAAAATGGGGATTATGTAACTTGGTGGATGTCTGATGACCACTTGAGTTTCCACATTCTGCTGTGCTAAACAGAGAGGTTTAAGTGCTGCTATATCCTTGTTGCATATTCTTGTTATAGAAGGACTAAGAAATATACTTGTGTGAAATGACTCATGAGTGCCTCATTTCATCCCAGAATTAAACTTGAAGTAACAGTGCTACCATCAAGCCTGCTCTCAACAGCAGCAGCAGCAGCAACAACAACAACAAATAATAACTAACATATACATAGTGCTGAAGTTTAATGACATCTGGTTGCACAGTGGCTAAGCAGTAGTTCTCAAAGTATGGCCTAGAGAATCCTGGGGATCTCTGAAACCCTTTTAGAGGGTCTACAAATTCAAAAATAGTTTTTATTTCCAATATGGTAAATGTCTATAAATATAATCCAGATAAAGAAAAACTCTTTGGAGAGATCCTCAATAATTTTTAATAGGATAAAGATACTGAAAACAAAAGTTTGAGAACCACTGGAGAGCATTGGGCCTGAAGTTAGATAACCCTGAATTCAAATCAAATTTCAAACATTTACCACCTCTGTGGTCCTGGACATGTCTTTTAAATCACTGTTTGCCTCAGTTTACTCAAATGTAAAATGGGGATACTAATAGCAGCTACCTTTCAGGGTTTTTGTGAGCATAATATTAACAAAAAGCACTTAATACAACGCCTGACACACAGTAGAAACTATAAAAATGCTTATTCTCTTCCTCTTTATAAAGAGCTTTATATGTTATCTAATTTGACCCTCACAAAACCTTTTGAGGTAAATTCTCTCAACTGTGAATAAATGTCTCCCTGACCTCACAAGTAAACAGTTTTGAATATAGGTAATTAATAGCATAATTGATTTAGGATTGGTCAAAACTACTATTTAGCATAATTGACTAGCTGGGTAGCCAAGAAGCAGCTTAATCCCAGGCCAGTGTGTTTCTTTGTAGACTCCCAGATACTGCTTGTTAGAAGGAAGCAGATTGAGAACACCTTACCTGGCTTCAACTCTGTAACCACGAAGACTGGGCTGAGACCAGACCTCCAGAAGGCTCGCTTGCTGTGTGAAGGATTGGCTGGCTCGGTGACCTCTGGCAGTACTCAGACCAGTCAGGGTCAGGTTCCCACTAAAGCTTTCCCAGTAAATCTCCAAACTGATGAGGTCCAGTCCCCACAATCAGTCTAACTAAAGGGCCCTTATGGAAGCATCATCACCATTGACCTATGAGAGACCACTGAGAAGGGTCATGACACTGGCCTGCATCCCTGGCGATTTGAGTTTATAATAAAGAAACTCTGTAAGTAGCCAGAATTGGAGGTAAAAGTCCTAGTCTTGAGTTATTAAAAAAAAACCTCTGATGTTGCCTCTTAAAAGAATACAAGATGCTGTGGGGATGCTCACAGCTTTGTCACAGGTGATTTCCTCCAGGACCAGAGCAGCAATAGGCAGGAAAGGGAGAATCTATGTGGAGAAGATTACAGGGCAGCTAAACCATCTCTTTGTGTCTCCATCCTTCTTGAATGCAGACCTATAATACAGCCATGTAAGTGAAACCATGGTGTTACTTCTTCAGCAAGAGACAACATGAGAGCCCTTTGTAGAGCCTCCCTGGTGTTGTTGCCTGAAATCATGGCCACAAGAGTCACTCTTCCTCCTTTCCCTGTCAACTTTGTTGTACCAATAATGCCACTCTCCAGGGTGCCATTTTGGGGGAAAAGAATGAACAAGAGACACAGGTCTTTTATGTGCAAGCTTCCAGGAATAAGGCACTTGTGAGTCCCATTGGACTGAGCCCTGGAATGCTAAGCTCAGTTATGGACATTTTAAGGCAGGATATTGACAAACTGGAAGATCACCAAGATGGTGACTGGCCTAAAGTCTGAATAATCAGTCAAAAGGATTTGGTGATGTTTGCCTTAGAGTGTAGAAGACTCAGTAATGGATACCTCAAACATATGAAGGGACTGTCATGGGAAAGAGAAATTAGACTTAATCTGCAAAACTAGAAATCATATGAGTAGAAATTATAAAAAGCAGATTTAAGCTTGATGTCAGGAAAAAGTAGAGTTACCCAAAAGTAAAGAGCATTGGCTCAGTGGAATGGGGAGGAGTAGTGGGTTTCCCCCTCATTGGAGGTAATCAGACAAAGGCTAAAGGGTCATTAGTCAGATGTGCTGTCATGGGGATTATTTTTCAACCATGGTTTGGCTTCGATAGCCACTGAGATCCTTTGCAAATATGAAATCCTGTGATTTTGCATGCTTCCCTAGGCATGTTCCCTAGATTCTGAAGGTAAAACTTCTAGCCCCCAGCCCTTACGTTGGCTCTCAAAGCAGACTCTTTATGCTTCCAACTCCACATTCTTTTCTTATTTCAGTCCGGCTCAACAAAAGGATGAATTTAAAATCCCACTGGTGCAAAAATTGCCTCCCAGGCGCCCACAGACACTCTCTACCAGAAGAACAACCTGATTTCAGCTGTCGGTCAGAATGTGTACTGTAAGCAATTGAGGGGAAAAGTTGTAGTGACTCACATAACAGGAGTGCTAAACATCTAAATGAAGGAGTGCTTCACTGGGCCGAACATCGCTGCACTTAGCACAAACACAATGTAAATTCCCAATATGCAGCAATGCCGTTTATTAGCAAATGTCTCCCTGGATTATGTTTACTCTTATTCTATTAGGGAACTTGGTTCCACATTAAATTGTACGACAATAGGATGCTTGCAATACAGGAAGAACATTTAATTATGCAAGAAAATAGATTTATGGACTCTGTTTCAGACATTCATCACCGCCTCTCTGATAAAGTACGTCTGGATAACTTCAGTATTGGTTGCAGAACCTTAAAGAGAGAAGGAACCTCAGGGGACAGCCAGTCCATGGTTGATCTCTAATCCCCCTGATAATGTATCTGTTCCATCTTTTATTTGAAGACCACCAACAAAAAGAAATACACTATTTTCTAAGGGAGGCAGTTAATTCCATTTTGGGACATTTGTTAAGAAATTTTTCCTAACATCAAACCAAAATCTGATGCTTTGCATCATCTACCCTTTACTTTTAGTACTTACTGCCCTCCAAGGACAATCAAAAAAGATCTAATGACCACCATTCAAATACATGAGGATGAGGATGAGGAGGTTGAGGATGATGATGGTGATGAAGAAGAAGGAAGAGGAAGATTAAAAAAAGAAAAAAATTCGTCCTCAAACACTTATTGTCTGTGACCCTGAGCAAATATTTGCCTCAGTTTCCTCATCCATAAAAGGAGACTGATGATAATATCTACTCATAATGCTGCTGGGAGGATCAAGACAGGTAATATTTGGTTTTTTTAATTAAAGTTTTTTTTTATTTTCAAAACATATGCATGAATAATTTTTCAACATTAACCCTTGCAAAATCTTGTGTTCCAATTCCCCCCCTCATCCTCCACCCCCTCCCTTGGATGGCAAGTAATCCAATATATGTTAAACATGGTAGAGATATATGTTAAATCCAATATATGCAAACATATTTATACAATTATCTTGCTGCATGAGAAAAATCAAATCAAACAGGAAAAAATGAGAAAGAAAATAAAATATAAGCAAACAACAACAAAAAGAGTGAAAATGCTATGTTGTGATCTACCTTCAGTTCCCCCAGTCTTCTCTCTGGGTACAGATCACTCTCTTCATCACAAGATCTTTGGAACTGGCCTCAATCACCTCTTGTTGGAAAGAGCCACATCCCTCAGAATTGATCTTTTATATAGTCTTGTTGTTGCTGTATATAATGATCTCCTGGTTCTGCTCACTTCATTCAGCATCAGTTCATGTAAGTCTCTCCAAGCCTCTCTGTATTCATCCTGCTGATTGTTTCTTACAGAACAATAATATTCCATAACATTCATATACCACAATTTATTTTGCCATTCTCCAATTGATGGGCATCCATTCATTTTCCAGTTTCTGGCCACTACAAACAGGGCTGCTACAAACATTTTTGCACATATGGGTCCCTTTCCCTTCTTTAAGATCTCTTTGGGATATAAGCCCAGTAGTAACACTGCTGGGTCAAAGGTATGCACAGTTTGACAACTTTCATCATTAGGATGAATTTGAACTCAAGTCTTCCTGATTCTAGGTCCAGAACTCTATCCACCATAATACCAAAGCACTGATGTCTCCCCTAAATCTTCTCATCTCCAAACTCACCATCCCCAGCTACTTCAATTGATCCATGTATGCCATGATCACCATTTTGCCCACAATCTTGGTGACCTTTCCATTCAGGCTCTCCAACTTAACCAAGTTCCTTCCAAAAATGTGTAAAGTGAACCCAGTCTTTCCAGTGGGATCAGTCCAGAGTATAGTATGGTGGGTAGCCATTACTTACTCATCCTTGACACCAAATGTTTGTTAACACAGGTTTCTCTCACCTGGATTATCCCCCAATTCCTTTTGCTTCAGCAACATACTCTGCTTTTTGAACTTGATTTCACTATAAATTATTATAAAAGACAGACCCATCTCCACTGCGTATTTAATTTCAAACATCCAGATTCTATTGCTGAAAATACTGAGAAACAAAATCTTATTCCTTCATTCAACAAACATTATTAAGTCCCTGCTACGTGCCAGATGCTAGGGATACAATGAAAAGAATGGAAGCCCTAGCTATTGAAGAGCTGTCATTCTATAATATTTGTTTCAAAAAGAGCCTCATTGAGGGCAACCTCCTGGTTTCCCAGAGGGAGACTCTGAGATGCACAGCAGGAAAGGACTGGCCCAACTGGCTTATATGGGACCAGAACTCAAGTCTTTTGGCACCCAGAGTTAAGTCTAATGCATCTTTCTGCCTTCTTTCCATGAGCTATCTCTCTGAGCAGTGGGAGCTGCTGATGGATAATATAAACAAAATGTAGTCCTGGTAAATCTCGTCTAATGTTTTAGAAGAGGCAGATATGAACTCTTGGTAAAAAGGAATCCTTTCATTGTACCAGAATTACTGTCAGAGTTTGGGTGATATATGGCCCATATGGCAGCACATTCATTCTGTGCATGTGTTTATTGCTGTATTTTCATTAAGGAAGCTAGGATGTGCTAGCAAAGTTAGAGAGAACGTCTGTTGGTCTGGGGTCTGTAGTCGGGGAAGGGATCTCTCCCTTTGAATTATGACAGTCTCTCTGCTTGGCTCCTTGAGTCCTTCTCTCCCCACTGCAAGGAATGAATAAATGAATGAACATTTATTAGGCACTTACTGTCAACAAGACACTGTGCTAAACCCCAAAGAGAAAGGCATGACAGTCTCCTAATTCAAGGAGTTCACCTTCTAATAGGGGAAGACAACACAGAGAGAAGGGTTCCATTTCAGGCAGATGGAAAGGTCAGGTGGTACTTGGGGTACAGCAGCCAAAATGTCAGGATAAGGAATAGGACCCCGTGGATCTCAGGAAACATTGGCAGTTTAAATGGTCCCAATCAATGACTAATAGGAAAGGGGTAAGGAAGGAAGGGGTTATCTCAGAGAGGGGTTACAATTAGGGGGAGGTCAGTATTCTAGCTTAGTGCAAGCTGGACAATGAGGGTAGAGGTGAGGGAGGAGAAATGATGATGATCATCATCATGATGACAATGATACAAGATTGCCCAGAATCACAGAATTAGAAAGTAGAGGAGCCAGTGCTGGGATTTAAAAGTAGGGGTGAAGATCAATGGAATGGAATGAACAATGGAATACATCAAGAGATCCAAACTGGTATCCTGGCTTTGGCTTTAAGACTCAACAAAAATTCCACCATGAAGTCTTTCCTGCTCCTTCAACCCACACTCATTGCTAATGCTTCCCATTTACACTGTATACATCTTATAAGTACTATTTTTTTTTTTTTGCCATAAAAGTATAAGTTCTTTGAAGTCCGGGACCACATTTTTTGCCTTTCTTTGTATTCATAGTGTTTGGTACGCAGTAAGTGCTTAATAAATGCATATTGTAGCTGTCACTTATTACCCATTTGACAATGGTCAAATCATTTTATTTTTCTAGATCTCTGTTTCCTCATCTATGCAATCAGAATAATAACAACTGGTAGTTAGAGGGCACTCACTCAAAGATTTACAAAGCACTTGACAAACATCTCCTTCAATCCTCACAATGAGCTGGTAGGTGCTATGATTATTATCATCCCAATTTTACGGATGGGGAAACTGGGGCTGACAAAGAAACTTGCTCAGCGTCATGCAGCTAGGAAACCTTTCGAGACAGATTCAGAGGTATGTCTTCACCATTCCTAGTGATATTTTCACCATCCTCCATGCCTGCCTTTACAAATCTCTCAGGTTCCTTCTAGCTATAATGATACTGTGAACTGTAGGTTCAGTGATTTTTCTGCAGCTGCTTCTCACTGTTGATTGATTGACCAAAACATACAGAAATTTAAATTCCAGTCCATACGCCTTTCTCCAAGCTGTGGCTCTGACCTGATTTCTCCTCCTGTAAGAAGTTTAAGGGAGGGGAAACAGCTGATAAAGGCTACATGCCCTTCATCATTTGCTCCTGGCACAGGGGTACTCTTCAGAAAAAAGCAGAGAGGCTTCCAGGGCAGAGAATACACAGATGCACATTCCTGTCCAGCCTGGATTTTCTGACCTGGAATACAGAAGCTCAAATGTCTCATTTTCCTCGATGAATGCAGTCCAGCCAGACTGAGGGGAACTAAAGGATTGGAAGCAACGATCTGTATAATTTAGGCACAAAAAAGCTGCTTTGGCAGAGTAGTTTCTACGCTACTGGTCCTTACAAAGACCCAGTGCACAAAATACATGGTGAAATTAGAGGAGTAGGGAATGGAACCTAAAATTTCCCTAACAACCCTGCCACAGTATCTGAGAGTCCGCCATTAGAATCAGAGTTAAAAGAATCCATTTGGCTTTGTAATGCAAATATGTTACCCATTCATGGACATTAAGAAGACCATCAGAGCCAGAGCCTGGGGGAATTAGCAATCAATCAATCATCAAGCATTTATTAAGCACTTACTAAGTGCTAGGCAAGCTTCCAATCTTGGGATGAGAGAGATCAGGGTTGGGGAGAGGCAAAAACAGCCTGTCCTTCTTTCATTGTTGAGAGTGTTGAAGGAGAAGTATGAGGTGGTGGAGGAAGGTTGTTCTCAGCCTAATTCAAAGGACAATCTGAGTACTGGGTGAAGTTCTAGGAATGAATGAATCAAGCATTATTAATTGCTTACCATGTGCAAGCATTGTACTGTATGTAATACCAGAGAGACTGAGGCAGACAGAGATTGGTTTTTTATTTTAATGTGGAGAGTTGAGGCTAGCTGACTGAATGGGACTCTCCTCCAAAGCATTCAGCTCAGAAGAACCGAGGCAAAGAACTTATATAGGGTTTTAGCTAATTAGGGGAAACAAAAGTAGCTAAATGGGGCAAAGTCACTGAGAAAATGGACAAGCCATAATTCCAGGAAAGGATCATAACTTAATCCTAACAGGATAGGGGTCAAAATCAGAAGGTGAAGGACAGGAGAAAGTGAACTGAGGAACAATAATCAAAAGGAGGGGGAATTATCCTAGCAAGGATTGAGATAAGGCATCTGGAGTTTATGACACAATGGTCTCTCAATTTCCAATCCTAATGGCAAGGAAGGGGAGGCTGCTATGAATTCAACATGTCCCACGCCTAACAGTACTAAGCACTAGAGATACAAATAAAATAAATAAAAATAAAATAATTAAAGATCATCCCCAATCCCTTCTAGGAACAATTCAAAATAGGAGAAATATAACACAGAACAAGGAAGGGGGGTGGAGAAAGTGACAAAACACCCTGATTTCCCCACATTATAATTTTGCTCTTGTACAGCTCTATCTTCATAGTTTCAGTTCTCGTAGAATTTCCCTCACTTATTTTGTCATGGAATTGATCACTCAACAAACAACTAATAAGTGCTTATTATGTTTGTACGAAGTACTGTGATTTTTATTGGGGAAACAAAGATAAAATAGTTTCTGCCCTCAAGAAGTTTATTCTAAATGAGGAAAGGTCAGATGCTTATACAAGTATGTGTGTGTGTGTGTGTGTGTGTGTGTGTGTGTGTGTGTATGAGACAAATAGAAATTAAATACACTGAACACTTAGTGCCTAAAATATCTTGGCAGAATTATCAATGGTGGTCATCACCAGGGCCTGAAAGAATGGAATTCCCCAAGAAATGAAGCAGGAACAAGGAAATTTGGAAAAAATAAAGCACAGCCTAAAAATTTCTGTATGTAACATAATAGTTGACATTTATATAATGTTTTAAGATTTACAAAGCATATTTTCATTTGACCTCAAAACAACCCTGTTAAGTGATGCTACTTTCTCTAATTTGCATCTGAGGAAACTGAGGCTCAGAGAGACTGATTTTGTCACAATGGCACAGATAGTTCATGTTAGAGGCAGGATTTAAACCTAGGTTTCTCCTTACTCCAAGTCCATAACTCTGTCCATTGCCCCATCTTGTCATTTGTATGAAACAAAAGAGAGTATCTGCAGCAAGAGTATACAGCCCTGTGATATTACAAGTCTGGAGATTTATGTCTTAGCTCAAATCATAGTAGACAAAATTCCTAAATTTAGGAAAGAGGTAAGTCAATAAACATTTATCAAGTGCCTACTATGTGTCAATCACTAAACTAAGATACAAAGAAATGCTAAAAAAAAAAAAAAAAAAAAAGAAGAGTTTATTACTCCATATTTCCTAGTACTCAATATCTGACATTCTCAGGACATGTAGTTTCTTATACAGGCTCACTTATCTGGAAGATTTTTCCCTTATAAGATGGGGAAAAGAATGGTTTAGTTTGTATGAAAAAGATCTGAGGGGGCTAATGGACCAAATGGCCAACAGTTTGACATGGCAGCCCAAAAAGCTAATGTTATATAAAGCTATTTTCATTTAAACAGAGTGAACAGAATGAAAGAGGTGATTATCCCTTTGTCCTCTGTCATTTGTAAAACCACATTCTAAGAGCAATGACAGGTTGAGATCCATGGCACCCTACGGGCTTTCATTGACTAGTGTATTGCAGAGGATAGGTAGGGAACAGGGGAAAGAAAGAACATTTCCTCTGCTGAGATCACTGATACTTTGGAGTGTTGTTGAATTGAAAGGCAGTATCCAAATGTGTGTGAATGGGTTGGTAAGGCAACTGAAAACCATGACACAACAAGAAGCATTTTAAAGAACTATGTCTCTTTTAACCTGTAAAAGAGGAGACAGAGATGTCTCTGCAAGTATTTGAAGGGCTAGCATGTGAAGGCGGAATTACCCTTGTCCAGTAGGCTCCAGAGGGTAGAATTTAGAGTGATGGGTAAAAGACTCTCCCATGTTCAATCTAACTTCCATGGAATTGCCAAAGGGATTTTCTAAAGTTCAGAACTAGCATGTCACTCCCAGAATCAATAAATCTCCATGTTCCCCGTTACAATTAGGATAAAATAATTTTTCTGTATAGCATTTAAAATTCTGCTCAATCTAGTCTCAGTCGACTTTTCCAGGCTTATCATACATTACTCCCCCTTCATACACTCTATTCCCGGACTAAACAAGAGTTCTGGCTGTTTCTCATCCATTGTCATTTCATCTCCCGTACCTAAGTTCCTTACATCTATGTAACTGTTGCCTTCCCCAATCAAATGTAAGCTCCATAGGGTCAAGAGTTGGGGCATTGTTTTATTTTTGTCTTTTTAGCTTCTTTTGTCTTTCTTTGCATCTCCAGGGCTTATCCTAGTGCCTAGAAAATATTAGGCACTAAATAAATGCTTGGTGAATTACAGATAATAATAAATGCTTGATTGATTGAAACTTCCAAGAGTCAGAGTTTGCTTCTAACTAAATCAAATCTTCCTAACAATCAGAGCTATCCAAATTTAAAATGGCCTGCCTTAGAAGTTAGTGAGTTCTTATCATTATATATACTAAGCATGCACAACTACTACTGGAAGACAGAGGGGATTTCTACCATAAGGCAATGGGTTGAACTGGATGATTTCTTCCAATTCTATGATTCCAAGAATTTTAGCCACCTCTGAAGCCTCACCCTTATGCAATCCTTCTCTTAATCCGTTCCTTGATTTCTATGTCATACCACTGGACCCCATGGCTCTGAAGGGAAAGTAAGGCTGGTGATTTTGCACAGCCCTCCTTCACTTAAATCCAATTCCCTTGTATAGCATGACATTACCTCTTTTCACAAACAAAGGTCAAACAACAACTTCTGTGAGTAGGAGTAATAGCTGTCCCACTGGGCACCCAATTAGAATTGGCTATTTGGGCTACACAGTTCCTCCTTTTTTTTCTTCTTTTCCATTTTTCTACGTACAAAGAGTATCATACCCTAACATGTGGGTGCTCTGCCCAAAGGAACATAAATTTTCATTGCTGAAACCTCACAAGATACTTCAGAGTTTAGGAGCTAGATTTCTTTTAAGGACTATGTCTTAAATACAAATTACTCTGGCTCTTATTGATTGGCCAATAGGTTATAAGTCAAGCCTCAGTTGGTCATTGTTTGGCCCTGATTGGCTGAAAATTGTTTCTGTTTTGGCCAGAAACCCCTAAAGATCTTCCCTTCCCAGATTGATTTTTTTTTTTTGACTAGGTAAAAGAAGTCATCCTCTGCCTCATTTCTTACCTAACGCTAATTACTGATGGCTCAAACTGAAACTTGGGAAGAACTTTAGCTTTAAAGGCAAATTCTCCCCCTGTATCCAGGGCCATCTCCAGCCATCCTGAACTACATCTTGCTACCAGACCCAAATGGCTCCAGAGGAGAAAATGAGGCAGGTGACTGTATAGCTCTTCCTCACTTAAATCCACTTGCACACCATGTATCACCTCCCTGATATAATGATTCTCTTCTAGAATGAAAGACCAGCAATAGTTCTTGCACTCACTGTTGTAGCCAAAGATAAAATATTTTATGTCCAATAGCACCAACTTACCTTGTTCCTTCTTTCTTCATCTTCTAAAGAGATAACCTTCTCTATTCCTGACCTAGGATAATTATTCCTATATTCTCAAGGATAATGTATTCACCACTTCTACATCGCCACAGGTCAGGAAAATGGAGTGGGCAATGCAGCTGTGGAACTAATTCAGTCCCTCACTTTACTAATAATGCATGTAAAGGACTAGAGCTTTGGAAAGATTCTGTCCTTATGCAGCTTAAATACTTTTTTTTTTTACCTTTATAATAATGTCTCTGTTCAGGAAGCAAAAGAATCACTGGCACTTCTCAAGATGGGGTAAAGAGGGTCTCTCTCCCCTAGACACCTTCTCCTCAAGGGAGGAGGAAGGAAAGTTTGCATTTTCTCCAAAAGTTGGCCTGGCTTCTCCTTTCCCATTCCCGGAGCTAATTTGGACCACCTAAGAGTACATATATTTGGATAAATGACATATTCTCATCCATCTCCTGCTGTAGCAGTTAAATGATAAACCTAAATACATTTGGAAAACAAATGGGGGGGGGAAGCCCATAAAATTGACAGCTGAGAAATGGAGAAACCAGCATTGGCAAGGACTGCAAAGTTTAACGGGGAAAGAGACAGGGAGAAGTGTGGGAGTGTGCTGGAAGAGAAACAAGAGAAATACGGAGTAAAATCATAGAATATTGGAGTTGGAAAGGTCCTCAATTGCTAGTGAGTGCAAGCTGTATCTGAAAAGAGATCCTTTTGAAAGCAACCCCAGCAAAAGAGTCCTGCTGCCTCTGTTTGATTATGTCCACTAATGGAGGACCCACTCTCTCATTAGCAGTCCATTCTTATTTTGGACAGATCTCATTGGTTGGAAAAATTTTTTCTAATGCCAAAATCTGCCTCTCTGCACTTAAACAGAGACCATGAAATTTCATAATTTGGTACAATGGAAAGAATACTGATTTTAAAAAAAATCAGATTTGTATTTGCTCCCATCAATCTATTAGATGGACCAGATAGAACATTGAATCGGGGATCAGGAATAAGACTTAATAGCTGGAATTTTAAGATCACTTAATCTCCCTCATCTTCTTTTTCTTATCTGTAAAATGGTAATCATAATGGTACTTGCCTACCAATATTGTTATGATAAAATGACATATTTGCAAAGCATTTAGCAAACCTTAAAACAACATTTAAATTCTATTTATTATTACTATTAATATTATTGTTGGTGATGAGGATGATAGTGTGGTTACTAGCTATATGACCTTAGCAAAGTAATTTAGCTTATAATACACCTCAGTTTCATCATCAGTAAAATTAAAGATTTAGACTGATTTTAAAGTTCCTTTCTCGCTTTAATCTATGATGTGAACTGAATTTCATCGATGGAAAGAACCTGAAAAGCCAATTTGTCCAATCTATATGTGAACAGAGATCCTCTCTCTTTGAGGTTATTTGAATACCTTCAGGTATGGGGAGCTTACTACGTCTTTAAGTAGGTCATTACCCTTGTGACTATCTCTTAATGAATCAGTTACTTGGGTGCATCCATAAATGTGTAACAGAAAAAAGTTAAATATGGGCTAATGCTGATGATTTCCGTAGCCAAGAGACAATGCTCCCTGTGCTAAGTACAAAGTGTAGACCTTTGAAATCAGCAGCCCTACCTACCCTGCTGAGAAAGTAAGGGGACAAAATTAAAGGACCCTACAGAAGTCAGCACTAAATATTCCTAGTTCATTTGCTTATCCTGAGTTTTTCTGGCTCTCACTCTGGCTGCTGTTCTTGGGGTTGTAGCTCCCCTGGTGCCTAGGACTGTGCTTTGTACAGTGGGCATTTAAATCAATGTTGTCCAACTCTACTGGTAGACAGCACTTCTGGAGCCCTGCATCTCCTTTCTCTATTGAGAAAATTTTCTTACTCTCTGATTTTTGACCCCTAACTTTCCCACAGTTATTCCCGTTCTGCTTTTTGTGGCTAAGAATAGTGAGTCACATTTTTTTTTTTTTGAGAGACAACATGTCTCCAAGGCCAAAACATGGATTCAAAATGTGCTGAATTCAATCTTGCCTCTCAGGCATACTGGCTATGTAACCTTGGGTAAGTCATTTTCTCAATTACCCAGACAATTCTTTAAGGTCATAAGGTACAGGCAAAATTATAAAATGATTCTATAGATGGAATTTCCATACTGGAAACTTCCCTATGCTGATGAAATCACAGAGGTGGACCAAAACAAAACCATTCTACTAAAGAACAGCCCTTAATATTTGAAGGGAACTACTACTTCTCCCCTAAGTCTTCCCTTCTCCAGATTAAACACTCTCAGTTCCTCAACCAATCTTCATCATTCTGGTTCCTTCCTTCTGGGAAAATTCCACCTTATCAATTTCCTTCCTAAATGTGCTCCCCAAAATTGAATATAATATGTAGATCTGCAGGTATGGTCTGACCTTAGCAAAGGACAGTTGGGTGATCACCTTTTGGCTACTTTGCATTCTTTGAAGATAACACATATAACATGAGTGATAAGGAGATTTCCTATTTTATTTGGAAGTAGCCAATGTGAGGAACTCCCATCTTTACCATGTTATAGAAGACATAGGTCTATGACTTCCCAATATCAGATCAGAAGCCCTTCTAAGACAGAGGAATGAAGTCCAGGATCTTAGGGATATCTTCTAAATCTGAATTTGAATATTTTTCAGAGAATGTTTTCTCCAAAGAAAATGAGACCTCCTCTCCATTTGGCAAAGCGTTCAAACTGGATATTTCTGTTTCTGCTGTCTCTCTCCCTGTTTCCATCTTTATCTCTGTCTTTCACTCCTCTCTTCTACCATATCTCAATCTCCCCTAAATTCTGTCCCTTTTACTTGACTCTATCATGTCCCTAAAAGACATACTCATCACCCCATCATATTACAGCAGCTTTGGAACTCACATCTCATCATTCCCCTCAGCACTATGGTCATCTCATTGGAGCGCTGGAATGAGGAATAAAGCATTCCTTCCTGAGCTAGCATTTTAAGAGGGCTCTCAATCCCACCCCACTTCTATACACACATATTTATATATACAATTATATGTTTTATTTATATATACCTATGTGTATATATACATTAGCTACAAATATCAACTATACCTTACAAGCAATATATTACCCATATATAATAAATATAACATTTGTATGATATGGCATTTATTATTATGTACAATATATTGTACTATGCTATTAATCATGCTCACATTATTTATGTGATACATGCTGGTTTGTTGCATGTACATGTTATAGACATGTAAATTGCACAAATGCTATGTATGCCATGTGTTATATGTAGCATTATTGTTATGTATTTGTTATATATCACACACATATATGTGTGTATAGATACATTAGTACTTAAACTCAGAATGCTCTCTATCTCTATTTCTGTCTTCATCTATTTCTGTATCTCCCTTGCTTTCTCTCTGTCTCTGTCTCCTTCCATCCCTTTTTCCCTTCTTCCATCCTTTCCTCTCTCTGTCTCTATCTGTGTATCTATCTCTCTATCTGTCTCTCTCTCTCTCTCTCTCTCTCTGTCTTTGTCTGTCTCTGTCTATCTGTCTCTGTCTCTCTCTGTCTCTCTGTCTCTCTCTGTTTCTCTCTGTCTCTGTCTCTGTCTCTCTCTCTCTTTTTGTCTCTCTCTCTGTTTCTTTCTGTCTCTGTCTGTCTCTCTCTTTCTATCTGTCTCTCTCTGTGTCTTTGTCTGTCTGTCTGTCTCTGTCTCTCTCTCTCTCTTTCTGTCTCTCTCTGTGTGTCTCTCTCTGTCTCTGTGTCTCTCATACTGGGCCTTCCTATCTCCCCTAGGCTGAAAATGAAGCCTATGGGCCTGTATTTATGCAAATACATGTTAAGAGTAAAAGGATTAAAAAATAATGGCGTTATGTAAGTTGTATATAAAAGGTTTGCAGTGTCATGTGTAATCATCTTTTAATTATTCTACTGTTCTGAAAGTGCTTGTTTTTTCATGAATTAAAAATAAAATAAAAATTTTAAAAAGAAATAATGACTGATTCATTTAGAGAGACAGAGGAGATTTGACTCAGATAAAGATGTATAGATATTGGTATATAGATCTTGACAAAGGTTCACCTGGCTTTGAGGTCAGTGGGCTTTGTCTCTGAGAGTCTCCATACAATGGCTGCCAATCCCCACAGTGGAGCTCCACTAGGCAGTATTTTCTTGGCAAAGACTCCTTGGACAATGAGTACCTGTGTCTACATTCCCAGGTCCTTGGCTGGCATTTCTCTTATCACTTTTTTCTTCTGTACCAACTACCCCACCTCTGCAGGGACCTAGGTGAGAAGCAGTGAGATCCCCTAAGCTCTGTGCTCCCAATCGCTGCTCACAATCTCCAGATGACAGCCTGAAGCAGTCAGGTCTGAGAGGAAAGCTGAAAAATGGACATGCCTGGGGAGTCCCACAAAACAAAAGCAGAAACACTTGAATGCCAATAGAGAACATTGAAATGAACTGTACTAATGAGGGTGTTTGATAAAAGCTAAGTCTGCCTTGGGGTCTGTCCAAGAGTATTGACTTACCAACATCCACTCACTTCAAAAAAGAATCCAGGTAACATGTAGTTCTATAATATCATCAGATTGACATCTAGGTGGCCAATATTGTAGGATTTCCAACTAGAAGGGAATTTAAAAATAACATAGTCCAATTCTCTTATTTTGGAGAAGAAAGTATGATCCAGATGAGGAAAGTCACATGTCCAAGGTTACACAAAGCAGAATCAGGGTTCCAATCTACATCTTCTGAGGTCATCATCATTGATCTTTCCATGATAATCTATGTTTTTAATGCTGATCTCCAACAAGAAACAAGACATTCGACATAGTTTAAGTTGATAAGCATTTTAAGAGCCTACTATGTGATGGGTGCTGTCCTAGAAACTGGGGATTCAAAGAAATGAGTGAAAACACTCCTAAGTTTCAAACAGCTACCATTCTATTGGATACCCACATCCTACTCAGTGCTAAATCACATGAACAGCATAATCACAAATGGAAATTACCAATCAAAAGGATGAAATAAGAAATGTTAATTTCCTGGAGGATGGCACAGAATCACTTGGGCACTATAACTGAGCCAGTAAGTCAATAAGAATTTATTAAGTGCCTACTGTGTGCCAGACGCTATGCTAGATGCCAGGAATACACAAAGAGCTATCTATCTCTGTCCTCAAGTAGTTCCCATTCAAACAGGGGTACTAACATGAATAAACAAGACATATTAGTGTGAATGCCAGTAATGTCAGAGAGAAGGCACTGGCAATGGTAGAGACCAGATTTCTAGTAAATAACTAACATTTATATAGCTCTTTGATGTATGTAAGGGTGAGCTAGGTGTTCACTGAATAAAATCTGAAGTCAAGAAGATTCACCTTTCTAAGCTCAAATCTGGCTCTAGACATTTACTACTTGTGTGATCATTGGGCAAGTCATATAACCTTGTTCGCCTCAGTTTCCTCATCTGTAAAACGAGCTGGAGAAGGAAAAGGCAAACCACTCCCAGTATCTGCCAAGAAAACCCTAAATGAGATCATGAAGAATCTCTCATAACTGAAAAAGACTGACCAATGATCAAAGCAGTATGCAAACAGATGTACACATCTTATGTCATTTGATCCTTACAATCACCCTTTATGGTAGATGCTACTGTTCTCCTATTTTACAGATGAGGATACTGAGGCTAAAGGTGATTTGCTGACTTGCCCAGGGTTATATAGCTAGAAAATGTCTCAGAGAAGATTAGGAATTAAGAAAGGCTTCAGGTACAAGTTGACACAAACTGAAACTTGAAGGAAATTTAAGATTCTAGGAGGTAGATGTGAGAAGGGAGAGTACTACAGGCATGAAACAAAGACAGGAAAAAGGCATGTCAAGGGAGAATAGAATATCACATACAAGGAGAAATTAGAAGAACACTTTGAATAGACCTCAAAATGATGTGGGGATAGAGGACATACAGTAGGTGCTTAATAAATGCTTCCTGAATTTATTCCCTAGTTGAAGCTGCAGACTTTGGTCTATCAAAGATGTTGCCTGACAGTACATAAGTTCAGGGAAGTTGAAGAAATATGGAAAATACTTCAAGTACAGGATTAGAAACAGATTTAATGTGTCTTGTATGTGAGGATGAGTGTAATTAAGGGCAAAAAGGTTCATCACCAGGTTGGCTGCAGAATGATTTCACAACATCAACTGACAAAGACCATTAACTAAGATACATTCACGTAAGTAGAATGAAAGTGCTGACAAAATTACATATATTAAACATTGATGTCTGCATATATATCTCTTTATCTCTCTATTTATCTATCTGTTTGTCTATTCTATCTATCAGTTCAATATGTAGCTGAGTGTATATATGTATGTGAAAGAGAAGATTTTTATGTGGACTCTTCAAGTATTATATATATACACACACACACACATATATATGATATATATGTATGTATACACACACGTATATACTTCTACATCCCAATTAATCTTCCCAAGTGCCCAACTCATAAATCCCATCTGCTGAGTCTTTCTGAGCAGGCAGATTGTATTTAGGAACTCCATGAGAGCAGAAGAATGGAAAGAAGGTGTCCTTTCCAAGCCCCCTCCAAATCCACTCTTTGTTTATTACATCATAAACCTTTCACCCAGGTGGTTCATCACTGCACAGAATGCAGACGGTACACAGGCAACACCAATTTTTTTATGCAAAGGTCGGTACCTTGTTCGAAGATTCCCCTGCTCTGGTACTCCATCAAACACTGATAATACATCAAAATCCTCTTCCAGCGCAAAGGAGTGGAACACAAGCTGTATCCTATTCTGTTCCTCGGCTGTGATGATCCATGTGCAGTTGGCGTAGTTGGGATAACCATACGGAAATCCAGGGCTCTCGACAGTTCCATTGGGGCCTTGCAAATTGAATGTGCAATTCTGGCCTGGAAAAAGGGAAAAAGACAAGGTGAGGCAAATAGAGGTCACCTGTTATAATTCTGGACTTGGAGTTGGGCGATTTGCCTTTAAATCCTCCTATTTCTGGCATTTATCAGTCCTGTGATTCTAGACAAGTCATTTTATTTCTCTCAGTCTCAAGCAACATGCCAGGATTTATCTATAACATTTTTAGAGCTTTAAAATAGTGGATCATCCATAGAGCATACTTATTGGGCACGAGCAATGAATTCTATTAGTAGTGAATACATGTAGTACAGGTCATTAAAAAACTATATGGCTAAAAAAGGAGATGGGCTGGTTACATGAGATCTTAAGCCAAGTGGTCTAGAGAGATGCCTTTGTAGACCTCTTTCATCTCTTCCTCCCATAGAATAATTATAAGGGCAGAGTTAAAAATCCTATGGGATGTCAAAACATGGATTCGTGGACATTGTTTTACTGGGAAGAATTCCTACATCAATGACATCAAAGGTCCTTTGAAATCTTGAATTATAACAAATTCCTGACATTATTTTGTTTTCTAGGGACAATCTATTTTCCTGAAGTTGGCTATAGAAAAAATCTCAGATGACTGGGCACCTGTGTTCATGGACTATAGTAATTGAGGTTTTTCCATAAACCAAGTGCTGCTGCATATGCACAGAGAATGCAGTGTTAATAGAGGAGGAAAAAATGAAGACAGTTCTTTCTTCCAAGAAATTTATAGTCTAGAGATGACGTATAAAAATAATACAAAATAGAATGTTATTTTAAAGAAAAGTATTACCTCCCATGTGCAAAAAGGTTCAGCATCAGAAATGGATAAGATTTTGCTCAGTGAAATTTCATTAAGATATATTAGCATCTACTATCTACTAGGATAGTACTGCAGTCTAAGAGCCATGGAACCTTTCCAACTGACTTGCAGCTGAAACCTGTTTCTACCTATCAGAATATGAGCTTCTCGAAAGCTTCTGTCTTGTTTTTTGTATTTGTATCTCTTAACACTTTACACAATGCTTCCCACATATTAAGTTCCTAATAAATAATTATTCATTTGTTCAATTTATCAAAGAGAAGTCCATAAGGTGCAGAAAAATCTAAAAAAAGTGAGATGACTTCTGGCTTGGAATATCAGATAAGACAGTAATTGCTTCCAGTTGAGGATTCAAGGAAGGGTTTATAAAGGAAATAGCATTTGACTCAAGCTTTAGACGATGGACAGGATTTCAATAGGCTTAGTCAAGGAGAGGGGATTTCTGGCAGATGAGGTGCAGAGGCAGGAAAGCATTGAGTATATTTGGGGAACAATCAAGTCGCTTAAGTTGGCTGAAGCATAGGGTAAATTTGAAGGAAGAATGTGAGATGATGCTACTTCAAGCAGTGAAGGGTCTTGAATGATAAGATAAGGAGATCAGATGTTATTTTATAGACAATGGGGAATCAGTGAAAGTTTGTGAACATTTATGCATTAAGAAAAAAAATTTACCATTGATATGTAGTTTTGGTTGGGGATAAGGAGAGAGATTAGAAACCACCATAATAATCCAGGAGAGAGGTAATAAGCACTTATACTATGATGGTGAAGAGTAGGAATAGAAAGAAAGGATACAGTATCCTTGTGAGAGATACAGTAGAGAATTGACTGGGGGTAAGAGGGAATGGAGAGTCAAAGATTAGAAGTTTGATTATCTCTCCACAATACCTTTCACCTCCATTTCTTTTTTCTCTTCCCACTATCACCACCCTTAACAGAGATAATCTTTAACAGAGATGAAGACCTTTAGCTTATATACATATATGTGTATATGTATATATATACATGTGCTATATATGGGGTATGGGGGGGTGGATGTGTTTGCTTGGAATTTTGTGACTTTGATGAAGAAAGATTGTAATGAAAAATGGTGGAGAGAGAAAAATCTTTCTACATATGTCTGCCAAGCCAGAAACCACAGAAAATAACACATGTAACACAAAAAGGAGAATATCAGTGTAGAGGCTATTAATTAAAAGGAGATAATATCATGAAGTAAGACAGCAATAAACCCGCAGCCTCAGATGTCCTACCCAATGGCATAAAACATTGGTAATAAACAAAGTTGAGCTAGCAATTTTAATGCAAGGACTCAAATTTGACTTCAGAGCTACCACTAGACTTTATAGAATGGGACTTGTGACTAGAACATGGTTGTAGAAGCTTATATTTTATTCAAAAGGAACAAAATAGATGAAAGAAGTGATAGAGTAGCATTATATATTAAGGAGATATGTATGCATGAGAGGAAATGAAGCAACTGAAAGAGGAGCAAGTATTGGGTTGAGTTACAATACCAAGAGATACAGACGGAGTATTGTTCTGGGAGTATATTATGGACCACTTGGACAGAAGGAGGAAAGAGTGGTGCTCAGGATAGATTTCAACAACCTGTCAGGAAATACAATATAGTAGTGATGGAAGATTCAGTTACCTCGACAACAGCTTGCCTTTTCTTTATGCCAAGAGCAAAGAAGCTAATAAATTTTCAAAATGTCTTGACATGATCATTTCATTATTGAAAAAATGAAAGAAGCAACAGGGGAAAATGCTACTATGGACCCAAATTTGACCAAAAAAAGAAGAATCTCTTGCCAATATAGAAATAATGGGATTCTTAAGAGTATGTGGCAAATCTTTCTTAAAATTCATAATACAGAAGAAATAGAAAGATGGCCAGAGTCTGATGTGTGGAGTCTGGAGTATGATCCAAAGGGATAGGAGGAGTATAGGTATCAGAGGAGCATCAGTTTAGAGTTGGAAAGGACCAAAGTGGCCATTAAATCCAGTCCACTCATTTTTATAGATAAAGAAGTTTAGACCAAAAGAAGTGACTTTTCTAGGATCATAACCACTAATGAGAATCTAAGATGGAAGTTTAACCCAAGTCTTCCTGATTCCAAGCCCAGAACTTTAACCATCAAACTAAAATTCCCTTAGTTTGGATCCTCAAAGATAAAATCCAGAAGACAAAACCAAATATTATTCAGATGCAGAAGATCGTGAGATATTAGCTAAAAAAGACCCAATATGACTGAACAAGGAACTCAAGATGTGAGGAGAAGTGAAGAAGACATATACCAAAGATAGAAATAAGAAACAGGCAATAAAGGATGAACACAAGGAATGGTAATGTCCTATAAGAATACTAGAAGGAAAATTAAATCTCAAGATAAGCTGAGGTTGGAAAGGGGTGTTAAAAACAATAGGGTTTTTTCCCCCTTAAATCTATGGAGAAGGGAAAGGAGAAATATCAGAATAGACACATGCTTGGGGAAGGCAGAATAGTGGAGAGGAAGTTGTTATTAAAATACTACTTTTTTCTACCAAAAAACATTAATATTAAATTATGAAAATAGGTGGTATAGACAGTTTGGTGGCATAGTGACTATAGTACTATACTTGGAATTAGAAAAATCTGAGTTTGAACCTTTTCTCATTATTGTGATCCTGGGCAAGTCATTTCACATCTCTTAGTATCAGTTTCTTCATCTATAAAATAAGAATAATAATAGTTAACGATTTCACATAGTTGTTATGAGGATCAAATGGGATTATATATGTAGTGTTTTGTAACCCTTAAAGCACTATATAAATGTTGCATGTCATTAATGCTAGCTAATATTAGCTAATAGTAGATAATATATAGTATAGTATAATAGCAATAATAGTTAGTTAGCTAACTATTTTTTAAATGCCTACCATGTGCCAGGCATTGGACTGTTTTAAAATAGTATCTTATTTGATCCTCATGACAACCTTGGGATGTAGGTGCTATTATTCCCATTTTACACATGAGGAAACTGAGGCAAAAAGGGTTAAATGAGTTGCCTAGAGTCACGCATATGTGTTTATTTAAAATAGTTGCTCTATGAGTCATATTTGAACTCAGGTCTCCCTCACTCCAGCCCAGCATGCTATCTACTACACCACCTCACTGTCCTTATTATTAAGGATATAACAATAATTGTTCAACCTGAAATAGATAAGGAGAGAGCAAAAATTCAAAACTACTCACTGAATTAAGTCAAAATGACTCACTGAATTAAGTCCCAAAGTAATGAAAGGTCTGGAAAATGGACCTGCTAAGTTAATTTGAAAAATCATGGAAAATGAGGTAAATGCTGGGGGATAAGGGGTGGGGGAAGATTAGCAAATAGGGAAATGCCTCCATTTTCAGAAAAGGGGACTAAGGGAATTCTACAAGCTTGAGATCAGGGTGAATTTGACTTCAGTTCCTAGAAAAAGTATATATAATGCATTATTAAAGATCTGGTTTGTGGGCATTTTAAAAGGGAATTGGTGATCACTAAAAGCTAGCTTGCCTTCATCAAGAAGTCAGATTGATTTCGTTTTCTTTTTCTTTTTTCTTTCTTTCTTTTTATTTTTTTATTTTTGGCAGTATTACCAGACTACTATATTGGGGAATGCCAATGACATCGTATTCCTGACTTTCTATAAAGCACTTGGGGAAAAAACTTTCTCCTACTCTTTTTGCAGACAAGATTTAAAAGCATGAGGGAGACAGTGGTAGAGTTAAATAGATTTGGACATAATCTCTGGATTCAAAGTGTACATCATTGCTGAACAGATCCCAGCTTAAAGGGCAATCTCTTGTGAAATCACATAAGAATCTATCCATGAGTCTATCATTGTTTTCACCATTCCAAAAAAGGTGTTGATGTAATGTTTTATCAGTTTTATAGCTGATACAGAGGTGGGACCTATCCAGTAAAGTCAGGATTCAAAATATCTCCATGAACTTAAAGAATGTGCTAAATTTAATAGAGATAAATGTCAAGTTATTTACTTGGATTCAAAAAATAAATGTCATAAGTAAAAAGTGGGAAAAAAACATTACTAAGGAAAAGTTCACAAGGGCAAAAATCTGGTAGATTTAATAAGTACTGTGTTAGTTTAATATAAGAGTCAGGGGCAGCTAGATGGCATAGTAGATAGAGCACTAGGCCTAGAGTCAGGAAGACTAGAGTTCAAATTTAATTCCAAACTCTGGGAAACTCATCTATTTGTCTCCGTTTCCTCATCTCTAAAATGGGCTGGAGAAGAATAGCCAACCACTTCAATATCTTTGCCAAGAAAACCCACAATGCTGGTCGGACATCCCTGAAAAATGATTCAACAAAAAAAATTAGAGTCAAAAAACTACTACAATCTTAAGATCCATTAAGACGGGCATGATGTCCAAGACTACAGAAGGGATGATCTCACTGTCTCTTCTTGGGTCAGACAGTAACTGGACTCTTGGGTTAAGTTCCAGAAACCACCTTTAAGAAGGGCATTGTCATAATAGAAGGTGTCAGAGAAGGAGAAAGGCCAAAGAAAGAAAGGAGGATTAGAGCTCAGGCCATAAATATATATCAACTGGAGTAACTGGAAAGTTTGAGCCTAGAAAAAGGAAAGCCTGAGGAAGAATGAGACATAAGGTCTTTCTTCTGGTATTTTAAGAGCAGGAAGGAAGGAAAGAAATAAACCATTTATTAAGTTCCTACTATGTGCCAGGCTCTGCAATGAATGTGTTTTACAAATATTATCTCATTTGAAACTCACAGTAACCCTATTATGATACTGAATTTACAACTGAAAAAAAAAAAAAAGGGAGACAGAAACTAAGCAACCTGCCCAGGTTCTCATAGTTGATGAGTATCTAAGATCTAATTTGAATTAGGTTTTTCTGACTCCAAGCCCAGGGCTCTAAGCATGGCACTACCCAGATGACTACAGTACAAAAGAGTGATTGTTTTTGTTCTGCTCTGCTCCATTTGGGCAGAATTTAAAATGTGAATCCTATAGAAAGATAGATTTAGGATTGATAATCGGAAAAAATTCCTAACAAGTTAAATTGCCCAAGAATGAATAGGCTGCCTCAGGAATAGACTGCATTTGCTTGAATTCTTTTTTTTTTAATTAATGTGAGCATTATTTTATTTTTTTTCTTTACTCTTGGATTTATTTATTTGTTTGTTTTTAAACAATTATAACTTTTTATTGACAGTACATATACATGGGTAATTTTTTTACAACATTATCCCTTGAATTCACTTCTGTTCTGATTTTCCCCTTCTCTCCCTCCACCTCCTCCCCTAGATAGCAAGCAGTCTTATACATGTTAAATATGTCACAGTTATCCTAGATACAATATATGTGTGCAGAACCTATTGTTGCACAGGGAGAATTGTATTCAGAAGGTAGAAATAACCCGGGAAGAAAAATAAAAATGCAGATAGTTCACATTCGTTTCCCAGTGTTCCTTCTCTGGGTGTAGCTGATTCTGTCTATCCTTGATCAATTGGAACTAAATTAGATCTTCTCTTTATCGAAGAGATCCACTTCCATCAGAATACATCCTCATACAGTATTGTTGTTGAAGTGTATAATGATCTCCTGGTTCTGCTCATTTCACTCAGCCTCAGTTCATATAAGTCTCTCCAAGCCTCTCTGTATTCATCTTGCTGGTCATTTCTTACAGAACAATAATATTCCATAACGTTCATATATCACAATTTACCCAGCCATTCTCCAATTGATGGGCATCCTTTCATTTTCCAGCTTCTAGCCACTACAAACAGGGCTGCCACAAACATTTTGGCACATACAGGTCTCTTTCCCTTCTTTAGTATCTCTTTGGGGTATAAGCCCAGTAGTAGTACTGCTGGATCAAAGGGTATGCACAGTTTGATAATGTTTGGGGCATAGTTCCAGATTGGCGAGCAGTATTTTATTTAGAAAAATAGTTTGTTCTCTTTTTTAAAAGAGGCAATTGAGGTTAAATGTAATACAGCTGGTAAGTATCTGAGGTTGGATTTGAACTCAGTTCCTTCTGACACAAGAGCCAATGTTCTATCCTGTCCCCTGTGCCACCTCGCTGTCTATCACTTAAAATTTTTAAATGGAATGATCTCTTCTTTGGGAAATTATTTTTAAAAAATACTGCTAAGCTAAGAGTGGAAGTGGATGTCTTCTGAGGTTTCTGTCAGCTCTGAAATGCTGTGATTCTTGCTTTGGATGAGGACCATTTCCTGACAGATAGGGATTTTGTATAGATTTCTGGAGGAGGATTTCTCCTAATGGATCACCACTGACTCAGTGGTGCCTCCTGACACTACCTTCAATTATTCCTAATTAGCAAGTGCTAATACAAACTAGGAACTAGCAAAGGCTCTTAGAGAGACAAGGTAGTTTGTCCCCAAATGCCAAAATCCAAAGGATGTGTACAATGAGTCAAGATGGAATCTCTGTATACATTTAAACCAGGAATTTTGAACCCCTTCCTAATTTTAGATTCTGTTTCATTGTTTTATCCCTCAGGACCTACCAATGCCAAATTACCAATCTGCATTTTCTGTTAATGGCACAGTTTCTGTCTCCAGACCCTGTCTGCTGGCTACTTCCTATTAGATAATGGGCCACAATGAGTGCTTCTTCTGAATCCAGATGCCTAGACCTTGGAGGAGCATCCCTCCTCCAAGCTGGACAAGCTCTACAGCTTGAGTCGCCTTTGAGCTTTCTTTACCGTGTTCCTCACCACACTACAGCTCATACCTATGGCTCTGGCTTTTCCTGTTTCACCTCAATAAAAGGGAATTCTGGGATGCTTTCTTTCCTTCTCTAATGGGACAGACATCATTCAAACCAAGGTGTCTTTGCTTTAAGCATTTCTGACAATATCAACCAGTGGGAGAATCCCATTGGTAGAAACCACTACACCAAGGAAATCAGTGGAGGAAGTGGGAGGATTATTGAAGAGATTAGGTTTTTCATAATAGATCATCTGACATCATCCTTGATTTTTAGGCCCTGATGGTACTACCAGTTGATATTTTAGATCAAAACTATTTCTTTGAGTAAAAAAAGGGCAGAAATGGCCACACACCCAAAACAAGGAGGACATTAGTCATGTCCTTCTGGGGGACAAGATTATCAAACAGGTCTTGGAAAATAAAGTAATTCCTGCCCCCTAGGAAAGAGTGAACAGCTCAACTCTGATTCCCTATGGTTCTAGGCAAGCTCTCCCTATCAAGGTTGCGGCAGTGGAGAGCCAGCACACAGACCATACACCTCGGTCCATACCCCTGACAAACAGCTCAGGACTCCTTGAGTTTTCTCTGAGGTTTTCCTGAGACAGACCCCGCCAGGCTCAAGTGTCTGCTGCCTGAGAGGAAGAAGGCTGTTGGGGCTCAATCCCAGTTCTGCCCAGATACAGAAAGCCCATCTCCGAAGATGTTTCTGGGTCCTTTCTGAAGGCAGTGCAGGGGCTGCAGCTTGGAGAAGTGCCAGAGTGTTTGCATTCTCCTGGCGTCTTAGCCATTCCCTGGTGCCCCTGTCAGCGTCATAAATGCTGCTGCTGGCGGCTGAGGGTGATGACAAATGGATTGCATGCATACTGCCAGGCAGGGGAAACCGGGGTATAGCTGGTTGCAGATCTCATTGCTTGGTAAAGCCCATCTGAGGGAGTTACAGTGCTCAAGGGTGGGGGCAGAGGTAGGGGTGGGTGCCCAGCACAAGGAATGCCATTGCCTTTGGGAGTAGGAGCAGGGAGAGCTGCCTTCCCCCACACCCTTTCTTTATTACCCTTGCTCAGCTAATATACATTCTGTAGCATGGATTGGGACCAAGAGACTGTGGGAGTAATTCTGCTTTGCTCTCTACTCCTGTCAATAAGCCTTATTCTCCAGCAGCTGGCGCAGAGTCACAGAATGTCAGAACTGGAAGGGACACTAGAGACCTTAGGGTTTGAAGCTTCATTTTACAGATGGGGAACGTGAGGCCCCGAGAGGGGAAAGGCCCTATTCAGGTTCACAGAAGATTAACAAGGTCTCCTAAACCCCACTAGAGGGGTCTCAAGTTCTTCAAGGCTGTGAAACCATGACCTTGGGAGTGTGAAGGAAACAGGATATCTGATAGCCCTCTGTTCTGTGAATTCTCTGGTCACTATCTTCCTTTAAAAAATTGATTCCATTTGAAAGTCAGAAAGATATAGTGGACAGAATTTCGGATTTGGAGTCAGGAAAATTAGGATATGAATCCCATCTCAAACACTTGGAGAGTCCCCTTTCCATCACACCTTGCTGTATTGTTTAAACTATTTTCCCTGCAGTGAAAACCTCTGACATTCCCCCAGAGTTTAGACTGCTTTGCTGCTCAATTAGTTAGAGCCCTGTGCTAACAATAGCAATCATAACAACAACAAAAACAACAATAATAATAATTGGCATTTATTTAGCCCTTTAAGATTAACAAAGCACTATACACATTGCACTATACTCATTTACTCCTTGCAACAACCCTGTGAAGTAGGTACAATTATTATTCCCATTTTGCAGATGAGGAAACTGAGACTTAAATGTTAAATAACTTGTCCAGGCTAATACCTAGTAAGTTTCTGGGGTCCAGTTTGAATTCAGGTCTTTCCGACTCCACATCCAGATCTTTTACTCACATATCAATCTAAAGACCCAGATTAGATCTGGGTATTAACTCTTACTGAAGTTATAATTCAAAATTCATTCAGGGTTTACAGGCACAGAATTAATAATGTCTACTACCTCCAGCAGTCGTAGACCCAAAACTCTTAGAAAGCTGCAACAATCAAAACCATGTGATACTGGCTAAGAAAGAGAGTGATGGATCAGTGGAGTAGGTTAGGTTCACAAGATACAATAATCAATGATGATAATCTACTATTTAATAAACCCAAAGAATCCAGATCTGGAATAAGATCTCACTATATGACAAAAATTGCTGGGGACATTGCAAACTAGTATGTCACAAATTCAGCATAGACCTACATCTACCCTATATGGATAGGATTTTTATGGGTAATTTTTATTACATTAAATTAAAAAGGGTTTGCACAAACAAAACTAATTGTATCCAAGATTAGAAGGGAAGCAGAAATCTGGGAAAGAATTTTTACAGGCAGTGTTTCTGATAAAGGCCTCATTTCTAAAATATAGAGATAATGGGGATCAAATTTATAAGAATACAAGTCATTCCTCAATTGACAAGTGGTCAAATGATATGAATAGACAATTTTCAGACAAAGAAATCAAACCCATTTCTAGTCACATGAAAAAATGCTCTAAATCACTATTGATTAGAGAAATACAAATTAAACCAACTCTGAGGTACCACCTCATATCTCTGAGATTGACTAAAATGACAGGAAAAGAAAATAATGAATAGTGTAGGAGTTGTGGAAAAACTGGAACACCAATGCAATATTAGTGAAGTGTAAACTGATCTAACAATTCTGGAGAACAATACAGAACTATTCCCAAAAGGCTATAAAGCTTGCATACCCTTTGATTTAGCAGTGTTAACTCGAAGATACCATAAAAGAGGGGAAAGAACCCATTTGTGCAAAAAATATTTGTAGCATCTCATTTTGTAGCAGCAAAGAACTGGAAAATGAGTAATTGCCTATCAGTTAGGGAATGACTGAATAAATTATGATATATAAAAGTAATGGAATATTATTGTTTTATAAAAATGATGAAAAGGCTGATTTTTAAAAAAACTCTAGAAATATTTACATGAACTGATGATGAGTGAAGCAAACAGAACCAGGAAAACATTGTATATCGCAACAAAAAGATTGTGTGACGATCAACTATGACTTGGTTCTTCTTAGCAATTCAGCGATCCAAGGCAATCCCAATAAACTTTGGATGGAAAAGGTCATCCTCATTCAGAGAGAAACCTATGGAGATTGAATGCAGAACAACATGCAAAATTTTCATCTTTTTTCTTCTTTTTTCCTTTCTTATAGTTTTTCCCTTTTCTTATGATGTCTTGTTGTACTAAATCTGCTCCATCACCTTCAGCTCTGGATACTACATTCTATGAAAGACACTGATAAACTAGCAAACATTTGAAATAATGGAGAATGAAGATAGGACTAGAAAAAGTCCTATCTTCATCCTCCATTACTCCAAATGTTCTCTTGTAATGAGTAGGTGTTGAGGTTGAAGAGAGAGGTAGAACTTTACTATGAAAAAGGAGAAGATTCAGGCAAGGGGTGAGAGGAAAAGGGACCTTCAAGTATCTGAAGGGCTCTCATGTGTAAAAGGAAATTAAACTATATCTACTTGACCCTAAAACACAGGTCCAGAATCAATGAAAGGAAATTATCAAGAGTCTGATTTCTGTCTGATATCAGGATAAAAATTAGAGTGTAACGATTATATGATGATCAATTCTGATGCATGTGTCTCTTTTCAACAGCAAAGTGATTCAGGCCAGTTCTAATGGTCTTGTGATGGAGAGAGCCATCTGTACCCAGAGAGAGGACTGTAAGGACTGAATGTGAATTACAACAGAGTATTTTTACTTTTTTGGTCATTGTTTGTTTGCTTTTTGTTTTCTTTCTCATTATTTTCCTTTTTGACCTGATTTTTCTCATGCAACATAATTGTGGAAATATGTATAGGAGAACTGCACATGTTTAACATACATTGGATTACTTACTGTCTGAGGAAGGGATAGGAGGAAAGGAAGGAAAAAACTGGAGCATAGGGTTTTGCAAAGTTGAATGATGAAAATTATCTAAGCATATGCTTTGAAAATGAAAAGCTTTAATAAAAAAATTAGAGTTGTAAATCAGTTGGATCCCATCTTCCCTCAAACCTGCAATAGAGGTCCTTCCCTCAAATCTGCAATAGAGGTCTTCTGACAAAGGTTTGAAAGTCATTGGTGGATAGATTATAGAAGGGATTCTGAGTCTAAGTGCCAGATAGACTATGAGGTTCTTCTCAACCCTAAGACACTGGGATAATGTATTATCTGAAAAATAATTCCTAGGTTAACAGTGGTGGTCAATAGGAGCAGAAGAACAAGCATTATATTTAGCAGAAACCCAAAATCATAATTGCCAAAGAAAACTATTCCTTCTTACTTGTTCTAGTTACTGTAAGCCTGGAATGTTGATGGAACCATCTTCCTTCCCAATGGTGGTTCCTTGAATGTCAAGACAAGGGAGATTTAAAATCTTGTTCTCAATTAGAGAGTCAGGTAGATGGTTCTGTCTATCAGTGTTGCATTTGGCATCTGGAAAGCCAGAGTTCAAATCCTGAAGGTTCTAACTAGCTATGTGACTGAGCAAATCACTTAATCTCATTAAGTTCCAGATTCTTCATTTATAAATTGGGGATAATAATAGCCCCTCTCAGGATTATGGGGAGGATTAAATGAAATAGCACATGCAAAGTGCTTTGTGAACTTTAGAGGGATATAAAAATGCTAGCTATTATTATTATTAATATCATAAGAGTAGCATTTAATGAGGTTGAGGCTTGTTCTCCTCAACAGCTGTTATCCTCTACAATATGAACCACTCAGAATAATTTTCTGACTCTTTCCTAATACCCACAAATGAGCAAGGACTAACAAAGTTCTTTCCCAGGAGTCTCTGCTCTCCACAGGACACAAAGATTGTACTTGTCTTTCTGAATCAATCCCAAAGGAAGCAGATCTCAAATATGGCACAAGCAAACAGAATTTAAAAAAAAAGGAAGGAGCAGCAGCAATATCCCCAAATGTTTCCACTCAGCTTCTCATGCCTAAGAAGCCAGGGGCTTTTGCAATAACTTGGAACAAGCATCCAGATTCAGGTCACCATCATCAGAGACATCCCTGATACTGGTTCTTATAGGCTAGACCATCTTTCAAAACAGGAGCAAGGACCAGTAAATAAAAAGTCATCCCAGCTGAAATACTGCTACTAGTACCTTTCTGATATGCTTTTGACACTCGGCTTTATTTGTCCTAATATATTTGAAAGTCAACCCAGCTAGTCATTCCCATCTATTGACACTGAATAACTGAGCTGATTATATCTGGTCAACCAACTGCAGGTTAATAGAAATCCCTAGGAAAGGAGTCCTCAAGTTCTAGGCTCTAACATTCTAGTCCTTAAGAGGAAAAAGCATTCAATTTACTTAGATTCCCCCACATTTTCCTATATTTGACACCTGTACCACTCAACATGCATGTAAATTTTCTTCTCCCTGGACAACAAAGTTCAAAGAAATCCTTTACAGGATTCTCCTGTCAAGAGAAATCGCTCTCAGTTAATATGGATTCAAGATCTCCCACAACATATTTGAGATCACTCCACACACACACACACACACACACACACACACACACACACACAAATATTTCCTTCCCTTGGAAATGGGGTTCAAAGAAACCCTCTGGAGGATTATTCTGTCAAGAGAGCCCCATTGTCAATGTAGAGTAAAAGAAAAACATATCTAGGAAGCAAGCATTCCTGGCTTCTCTTTGCACCAACAAGGAGTGATATCAAAGGGACTCACCTTGGGGTATGCCCTCAGGGGACTGGGTCCTCCATCCGACAGGAGCCAGACCCATGCTGATGAGGATTATAAATGCAACTTTATTATGGGAAAAGTTGGCACTTTGTGGTACAGTAGTGGCCATTCCAAGCCCTAGGTTTCTGGAGTGACAGGGGTGAATGGGGGTGGAAAGTGGGGAGAGGGATGCCACACAACAAACTGCTGCAGTTATTACCTGATTGGTCTGGAAGTAATGGTAGGGATAGGGGTAAAAGTGGCTACGTCAGGGGGAATCAGAAAGTTTGTGATCATTGCCCTATAAATGTGCTCTTTTTCTCTCTTTTTAACCTTATTTATTTATTCTTTTTGGTGGGAAGGCAATTACAGTTAAGTGACTTGGCCTGGGTCACACAGCTAGTAAGTATCTGAGGCTAGAACCCGAATCTTCCTGGATCCAAGACCAGTGCTTTATTCACTGTGCCATTGTACCATCTAGCTGCCCTGATCTCTTTCTTTTTCATTGCTACTTCCTGACTACATGATACTCAAGGGCCATACTGTTCAAGCCATCCAATTTTAGACACATGCCTCCCCTTCTAAACTGAATCTCCTCTATCCTATATCCCATAGTCTTTGTGCTCTGGGAAATAACAATTAGCTAATCTGATAAACTATTGTGCTAGTGGAAGAGGGTTTTGATTATCAATAAAAATGATAATAGTGGACACTGACAAGGTGCTTTGTGGTTTGCAAACTACTATGTAAAACTTCATCTAATTTGATCCTCATGGCAATCCTATAAGGCAGATACTACTATTGACCTCATCTCACAGATAAGAAATCTGAGACAGAAAATATTACAAAGCTAGAAAATACATGGAGATGGATGGAGGGGGGTGTTTCTGATTCTAAGGCCAGCCTTTAAGGAACGCATCTAAATTTTCAAAAGGTCTTCTGGAGACAATGCCTTTGTTATTTCACAGGTATGATTTTTAATAGCAGGAAATGAGTCCCCATCACAGCAAGTGGTATAAATGGCATTTGGGGGCAGGCTGTCCCTTGCTCATCACACTACACAAGCAGCTTTGGAGGTGAGCAGCTTAAAGATAGCTATCACCCTTCCTTTCCCCTCTGAAGTCATAGAAAAGTGCTGGAGATCACTTTCTGCCCTTGATAAAATGCCATTTCCTGAGGCCCTGAGAAAGAAATAGAAGAATGGTCCAGGCAGGCATTCAAAACAGCTCTTGCCTCATCCTCCCTAAAAACTGTCCAGTCGAGCCTTATTTATAAGAAAGTCATTAGGCCCTTGGAAGATCTTGGCACACGACTGTTATTTATTACCATATCCATCCCTAGTTAGAGCACAGGACTGGGCTGGGATTTTCATGCTGGTAGTAGCAATGAGAAAAGCTCTCGCAATGTCTTTAGAGATCTGGACGCTTGCATCTCCTGCCACCCAGGTGCCAATCTTAATGAGATGAGGGGAAGGGGAAGGAGAAAAAGATGGCTCTCTCAAAGTCTCAGCATCCTCCAGCTGTCACATGTTTTTAAACACTGTTAAAGAGTCTAATTGAAAATCCTGGATAAATAATAGGAAATCCCATTGAGGGAAGCCCAGTTTGAAACAACAAGACAGTGAAATGTGAAAAGGACCAAATCTGCTTCCCAGTTCCTATGGCCACCCCACTTCTCTCCAGTTTTACCTGCTGCTCCTTTTTCTTTGCACACTCCATAATACCTTTTCCAAATCCCATCCAATCTTCAAAGACTATGTCCAGTTTAGTCTCCTCTGAGAACCCTCCCAAATTCATATTTCTCTCTCCTTACAGAAGAATTTATTTTCTATATCACTCACAGATGTGGCCTTTTATGGCAAGTTTTCTTTTCAAGGGGCAGTTTCTCATATTTACCAATATGCTTAATCTTCAATAGCTCTTTATGGTCTCTAGGATAAAATGAAAACTTCAGCTTGACATTTATCTGACAACCTACCTCTATAGATTATTTCACATTATTCTCCTTTCCATTCCCTATGATTTTGGTCAAATTATTTAACTGTTCCCTAATTTGGCAGTATACTTCCTCATACCTGTGAAGACTCACTGCCATCCCATGTCTAGAATGTACTCTCTCAGAATTCTTCTCTTCCTTCAAAGTACAGCTCTTGACTTCTCCTCCATGAAGCTTTCCCTGATTCAATGTATCACTGCTATCTCCCTATGTAAATTAATTTGTGCAAATTTATCTTTGCAGTTTTGCAAAATGTAACTTTTTTTCCCCCTTCACATCTCTTCTCTTCACTTCCCACTCCCAGGTATACAGTTGAACTCACAAGATACTCATTAGTTGGTTGGTGGAGATTTTTGACCATGCAAAACTCTTAATAAATGTTTATTGACTGACTAATTAATCATTGATAAGACACTAGGTCTTAGACCTAGGAGGAAATGGCTACTTGTATCCCTTCATTGAACAAATGGAGAAGTTGATTGAATATGGAAAAAGGAAGATTGGCAAGGTGTTCCCTCCCCAACCTTTTTTTTTTTTTTTGCAGAATTAGTGAGTTACAAAATCTGAATTATTAGAAGGCAACTAGTCTAACTTGTCCTTGAATAAGAATTCACTCCATGATATCCAAACAAGGGCTCATCCAGCTTTTGCAGGAAGACTTCCTCTGCTGGAGAGTCCATTATCTCCTGAGGAAGTGTATTACGCTTTGTTATTATTATTCCTTCATTTCAGTTGTGTCCAACTTTTTGTGTCCTCTTTTGGGAGTTGCTTCGAAAAATTACTGGAGTAGTTTGCCATTTCCTTCTCCAGCTCAATTTACATATGGGGAAACTGAGGAAAACAGAATGAAGTGATTTATCCAGGATCAAATAGCTAGTGTCTATGTCCAGATCTTAACTCAGAGCAATCTTTCTGACTCTAGATGCAGAACTCCATCCACTAAGCCACCTTGGCTTGAATTGTCAGGAACTGTGTCATCTCATTAAGCATCTCTAGAACACCTCCTTGTTCTGCCCTCTGAGATCAAGCAGAACAAAACCAATCTCCTTCCCTCCTGTCAGTCTTTCAAATACTTGAGGATAACTATCAAATCCCCTAATCATCTGCTCTCCAGGCTAAATCTCCTTGGTTCCTTCAAGGGATTCTCTTATGACCTGGGTCTGTAGTCCCCTGGGTCAAGTCTCCCCTTGCTTTAGTAGTTAATTATACTTCCTTCCATATCTATGATCATTTGTGATTTCCCCAAGTCCCCTAGATCTCTGAATTTGGGGAATAGAAGGAGCTGTACCTCCTCCAAATTATGGGCACCCCACTCCTGAAGGCTTAGGCTATACCATGCTCCTCAAACAAGTTAAAGCTCTTTAAAAAGACTCTCACTTATTTTCCCCAGAGCATCACATCTTCAGGCTGATCACGTCCTTCAATATCTCCTTTCTCGAACTCTTCCTTTGGTTTAGTTTGCCCTCCCAGACAGCTACTGAGCTTCTGACCTACAACCAAGATATTAACTAGGTGACTTTCTGGTCACACTAGTTACTTAGGGAATAGGCTGCCAAGACTGGTCACCATGAGGGCTCCTCAGAGCTGTCACAGAAGCAAAAGTCACCATTGCTGCCTCAGATACTGGACACTGAGCTCCGGCTGCTGGCCCCAAAGTGCAAAATACAATTTCCTTTAATAATACTTCCTCATCTATTAGCATGTCTTCAGCCCATCAACTGACTACCTCCAAACTCAAAATTCATTTCAGCTGCTTCTCCCAACCCAGGAGCCCAGTCACTTAATTCTGCAGCACAAATAAAACCTAATTTAACAATATTAAAGCATGGCTCTGGCATTCTTGTCAAGGGGCCAAATCTGAGCATGGCCCTGCCTGACTCCCTGCAGCAGAAGCAGAATGGAGACCACTGCAGGTTGTCTCTTTCCCTCCCCCCTCCCAGAAAGGGTTTTTTTCCCTGGCTATCCCTTTTTTATTTCCCTTTGTTATTGTAATTTATGTCTGTTTATTTGGTCCTGTGATTATTCTTTATTACAAACTTCAGAAATCTAATTAAGCTGGAATCCTTTAGAGGGAACCCTATCTGGAGGGCATTGGGGGTAAGAGATCTTATTTTGGATTTCTAAAGAAGGTAACCATAGTTGAGCTGAGACTCAGGCAGGTATGGCATGAATAGAAGTATTCCTTTAGAAACAGCGACAAAGACAGTCCCCAAACAGCATATGGACTATAGAGACCAACTTGTCCATTATCATCATTTCACCAATGAGGAAACTGAGGTCTAGATATATACCCAAGACCACAGAGATGTTAGAATAGTATAAGTGGATGCAAATCCAGAGCCTTTGACTCCAAATCCAGCGTTCTTTTAATTAAAACACCATCATGTCATGTGCCTCTTCTCCAGCTCTGGGTTAGTTCCATAGAGCAGAGTGATTTGGGATGGCAAAAGGTATGGGGGATGATGGAATAGGAGTGAATCTGATATAGAATTAGATATTTAGAGTTCTAGGGACTTTAGATGCCATCTAGTCCAACCCTCTCATTTTTCTGATGAGGAAGAAGTGAAATGACTTGTCCAATATCACATAGGTCATTCTCAGTAATATTAAATAATTAACAGCCTAGTATCTATATAACTCAAGTTTGGCAAAGCATTTTACATATGTAATTTCATTTAATCCTTAAAACAAACCAACCAAGCAGATATTATTACTATAATTATCCCCATTTTACAGATGAGGAACCTGAGAGATTAAGGCTTACACAGCTAATGCTTCTTGAGGGAGGATTTGGACTCAGTTCTGATAAGCAGAGATAGGATTCTGGGTTTGGCTTTTTCCTCTGGGCATCTTTGACACTAATGGACGGTTCAACTCTAAGCCACCTCAAAGGCTATTTTTTCAGTGAATGAGCCAATTCATGGATGAAAAACTGGAGGCACAGAAAAATTAAAAGATTACTCTCCACACCACATAGCATAAGGGCAGAATGCCCATGGTAGGGGCTGTCCTTCCCCTCTCAATTTAAAAAGTGCTCCTCAGGTTCCCAAGGACCCATGCCAGAAGGACATCCAGCAGTCATCTTTGGACTTTGGCACTAAGAAGCCAGGCACTGCATTCCAAGCTCCCGGAATACAGGCTCTGCCTTCTTTCTTTAATTAAGGGAGGAAAAACCATCAGAGATTTCAATTTGATTTCCCCAACATTTGGCAGACTTATTGATCTTGTTATGAACTAAGGGATGAAATTTTTTTTTAATCTGCTGACGGCAGATTTGAATTTCATATTAAGTGGATTTGTTAATTTGCAGACTGTTCCTACCAAAGGAATACGAGAAACGTGCAAAGAAAAAGACATTGCAACTAGAGACTGAAGAACTCTGTTCAAGACTCAGTTCTAACACTGTCTGAGTGACCTTGACCAAGGAAGGTTCCTCCTTTCAGCCTCAGTTTCCTTATCTATGAAATGGCAGTGATATGATTGGTAATCTTTATCACACTGGTGCTAACTGCATCTGTTTTCTTTAATAGTAAACAAGAAAAATGGCAACCCTGCTGACAAGTCTTACTCAGGGAGAATTTCCCAAAGGAGAAAAGACTGTGGGCATGTGGCAAGAGAATTTATGCATCCTTCTCAGCCCGTGATATTTTAAAAGTACTACCAGCAAAAATTTCCAGGCAATGTTTTTTTTTTAATTCATGGAATTCTAGAGATAGAAGAGTTCATCTCTTTCCATCTTCTTATTTTCCAAATAAGAGAATTGAGGCTCAGCGAGATTAATGACTTTCCTAAAACCTCAAAGGAAACAGACATTGCAGAGGAGATTAGGATTCCACATTCTTTTATTCTAGAACCTGTGCCTTTTCCATTTTTTGTGATATTTTTCTTCAAACCCATGTTAGGAAATAAATCCAACAGCCTTTCCCAATAATTTCTCTTGTCTGGCACATCAGACAGATAGGAAATGCTTAATTCCATCCTTCTTCACTTTCATAGACATTTCCTAGGGGCTTAGTCTATATATACAGGGTTAGATCCTGTGAAGCAAACTGACTTCTTTTCCTTAGGGAGGGAAGGAAACCTCTTCAACTTTCTTTATTTTGTTTCTTGGTTTCAAAATGGCTAGAAGGAATCTCAAATTTGGAGATTGACAACTCAGCAAAGACCATTCATTCATTCATTCACTCACTCAATCTATTGCCCTGTGGCTCCACTCAGAATTCCCATGATTGAGTTCTGGGTTGCCCAGGCCAAAGCTCCAGGACATAATAGATATGTCTTTTTATGTCCTTTATGTTCTTTAAAGACTAGGTATGATCTCATTGATGGTTAGTAAAATCACAAGTCCTTCCTGTATTCCTATTTATGTCAGGCATTGTGCAAGGTGCTGGAATTGAAAAAGGCAAAATATCAAAAATTCAAGAAGATGACAGTGGTGAAATATCCCTTCCTCCCATTAAAAAAAATTGGGCTTCTTGAGGGTAGGGGATATTTTTTTTGGCCCTTCTTTGTACCTCCAGTCCTTAGCCTAGTGCCTTGCACATAGTAAGTTCTTAATAAATGCTAGTTGATTGACTTTAAAATAAGGTTCTAGAATAAGAATCAGTGGACCAGAATGATGCTGGAATACTTCCCCAAGATAACCCAGTAAACTCAAATACCACAGCTCCTGGGATCCCTGTGCTCCATCATTGGAGCAGGATAATTTGGCATGTCAAATCAAGGCTCACTGAGGGAGATTTAGGAAGCCATGTTTTTCTATTATCTCCTGTTCATTGGGATGAGCATTGCCACATGGACCCTCTATCGTTCATCTTGTTCCCCACCTCCTGAACAGGTTCTGGGCTTATATCAGGAAAAAAAAATAGATGACATGCTTATTTCATCGTAACCTTTCCACCTATCTCCTCAACTCCTACCACCTAATGACACCATTTGAATTACTGGTTTCTACTTTCCCACACCTCGATCTCACTTTATATTCATTGTTACAATCAAAGGTCCCTCTACTACACTGGATTTCTCCAATCTTTAATTTTTTTCAATTAATAAGCATTTATTTTCTTCTCTCGTGCATTCTTTGTCCTCCACTGAGAAAAAAAAAAACAAAAACAAAAATGAAACCGTTGTAAAAATACGCACAATTTAAAAACATTTGTAGTAGTCCTTTTTAAAGTGGCAAGGAACTAGAAACTGAGTGAATGTTTATCCATTGGGGAATGGCTGAATAAATTATGGTATATGGATGTAATGGAATATTATTGCTCTACAAAAAATGATGAGCAAGCTGATTTTGGAAGAACCTGGAAAGATCTATGTGCACTAATATTGAATGAAGTAAACAGAACCAGGAGAACATTGTACACAGTAACAAGATTATGCGATGATCAACTGTGATGGACTTGGCTCTTCTCAACAATGAAGTGATTCAAGACAATTCCAATGGACGTGGGGAAAGGAAAGTGCCATCCACATCCAGAGAGAACCATGGAGACTGAATGTGGATTGAAGAATAGTATTTTCACCTTTGTATTGTTATTTATTTGCTTGTCTTTTTTCTTTCTCATGATTGTTTCCCTGTTGCTCTGATTTTCTTGCACAACGTGATAAATATGGAAATATATTTGAACGAATTGCAAACATTTAACCTATGTCAGATTACTTGCTGACTTGAGGAGGGAGTGGTAAGGGAGGAAGAGAGAAAAATTTATAACATAAAGTTTTATAAAAATTAATGTTGAAAACTATCTCTTTCTTCTTTTTTCACTGTACCATCTAGCTGCCCCTGAAAACTCTCTCTACATGCATTTGAAAAAATGAAATACAATTAAAATATGCACAATCAGATAAAACAAATTTCTGCTTTGACAATATAAATTATAAATTGTCTGTCTCCTATACCTTCTGTCCACCATCTGTTACTTTAAATCCATATTTAAGAATAGTCATAGTAAGGACATCCCATTCCCACTCTACTCCCTACTCCACTGTACATGACAAATTGTAGTCTTAAATTGTGTTGCAAAATGAAAGAGATTAGAATGTATACTCAGTCTGCAAAGTGCTGGAAGAGACCTTAAAATCATGTTCTACTAGGGATTCTTTGTAGGTATCAGTTGGATAAGATGGTTACTGATATCCCTTTTAATCCAAATTCTGTGATTCTGAATCTAGTTCCCTCACTTTAGAAATAAGAAAATCGAGGCATAAACAATCTAAGCAATTCTCCAGACATACATGTCTAGTAAGTGTCTGAAGCAAGATTTGAATTTAGGTCTTTTTGACTCCACATCCATTATTCTATCTACTACTTGTCCAAGTTGGACATGTAATAATGACTCCAAATCTGGTGCTTATTCTATCACACAGCTCTGACAGTAACCTCTATGGTGAACCTCTCCAATTCTATTCAATTCAATAAGCATTTATGAAGCATTTACTGTTTTTGGGATATTGTGCTATAACGTGTATTTACTAACCTATTGTGACTATAGGCTCAGGTGGATTTCTTCAGGTCAGAGTGACTTATAACACTCTCAACAGCCTGGACAAGGAAGCACAAGCAATGGCAGGACTGGTTACCCACTGGCAATCTCTTTATTCAATAAACTCCTTGTATTAAGCAAATTTATCTGTTGAATGAACACAGTGACCTGGCGTGGAAACTAGTGCAGGGTGTCTGGAAATATCCAGAAGCATTTCAAATCTATATAACCAGGTCTTAAGTTAATTATCAATTTTACCAATTATCAACAGCTGAGGAATGGAGGAAAGCAAGACTGGATCACTATGGCAGAAACCCTACAAGGCAGGATAGAGTAGAGATCATAATCCCACTTTACAGATGAAGAAACTGAAGTCCAGAGAAGTTTAGTGATTTTCAAGCTAGTGGTAAAGCCAGGGATAGTCCTCCTGAGACTCAATAATAGGCTCATCCCAGGACATCAGGCTGTACCTCTAGTCCAGAATCATTGCCTCTGTCTGCCAAAGGGACTGGACAGCTCCCGGTCTGGACATCTTAAGCAATGGATTCCTCTAGGCCTGGGCTATCATTCCTTGTTAGAAGGCTGTTTGGAATGGAGCCCAGTCTCTGGCCTTGAGTGAGAGCCCTGTGAAATACAGGATTTGAGGACAGTTTCTAGCACACTGTCCACATGGGAACAGGCCTAACAAAGCCAGAGAAAGAAATCTGACTGAAAGAGGGGGAGAGGTGATATGAGAGGGACAAATAGAGAGAGAGAAAGAAACTAGTAGAGCATACATTCATAGCCAAATGAGGGAGAAGGCAGTAGGTGCCTTCATTCTCCCCATTTCTGTCAGCACCCTTCCCTTGGCTACTGGGGTTCTCACTTTGCCTCCATCTTTTCCATGGACCATCCATTGTGCTGAACCTTAGACCCACACCAAAACTGGCATGGCCCTGTCACTCCCTCCTCTCCAACCGTGTGTTCATTACTGGTTGAAAAGGGCTATCCTAGCCTAGGCTGGTACCCACCAAAGCAGGAATTCTTGTGTGTGTGTGTGTGTGTGTGTGTGTGTGTGTGATAGAAAAGAAATCTATAGCCCCTTTCTCGGAATGATATTTATAAATACATGAAATTAAAAGGATTTAAAAGAAAACCAATTATATTGAAAAGTTATCAAAACCAAAAACAAGTTCAAGACCCCTTGAAATCTATTCATATACCATTTAGGGGTTCATGGGTCCCAGGTAACAACTCCAAGAGACCAGGAAAAGGAAGTATATCCCTGCTTCTCCATATGAACGCGCCATTTGTCTATGGGGATCCCATCATGGACCACATCCTTAGATATCAAAGATCTGGTCTTGGACCTTGGGGCTGCCCAGCCTCCATAGCCCACCCTAGTCTTCTTCTCTGTCTTAGCCTTCTGGGAGAATCATGTTTTGTGGCCCAATGGAGCCTCAGGCTTGGGGCACTGAGCTTTTTTCTCACCCAGGGAAACTCAAATCCTGGCACAGAAGGTGTAATTTCATCCAAGTCATCCAGATCCTCACTTATACTGATGAAGCATCAGGTTCTGGAAGAGCAGTTCCATTTGTGAAAACCTCACAAAGGTATTATCATAGCCACAAAGAGTCATTTTATTTTATAAAAAAGGTACAACAGGATGATCAAGATGATCCAACAGCCAAATGTGAGTGAAAAAGACCATTTGAAAGTCAGAGTTAAAGAGGGAGAGAGAAAGTATGGGAAAGATCTAGAGAGTAAGGAGGAATTAGGGAGGGTCCTAATCAAGTACAAAATCACATGAGCATTATGTCTATTCAGCAATTACATGACGGGAACACAAGAATAGGGATATTCTAATACAGGATAATGAGGATGCTTTGGTCCCAAAGATGATTTGTAGGGCAAGAATGTCTCTAGTGCATTTACTCAGAGGAAGGAAAGGTCCCTTATCTTCAAGGTGCTTACTGATTTTGTGGGTTCAGCAAGCCTTGGGAATGCTGGCAAGATAAAACAGTCCCAGGAAGGTGGCCTCTCTTTGTGTGGGATAAAATGGACAATGGGATCAGAGTGAACTTTATTACAGTTCACTTCAATACTACTTTGTAGCACTCAAATTCCCTTTGGAAATATAGATAAAAGTAGAAGAGTTTGGGACTGTAACAGCCTGGAATAAACATAGTTTTAGCACTTTAAAGTTTACAAAGAATATTATATGCATTATTTCCTTTGATTCTCACAACCTGAGATGAAGAAGGAGATGGTATCATCCCCATTTTATAGATGAAAATACTGTGGTTCAAACAGTATACGTGACTTATTTGCTATGGATCACAACACCAGTAAGAAGAGGAAGTATTACAAAAACAGTTATCATTGACTTCAAATCCAGGTTTCAATGCACCATACCAACAATCCTTAGAGTGTGTTCCTTCAGAGCATGCTAATTGTTTCCCCTTGAGTTCTACACCTTCCAACATTTATTAGCTCTATGACCCTGGGCTGTTCCCTTAATCTTTCTCAGCCTTAATCTTTCATCATCTGCAAAATGGAGACAATAACAATAATAAGCAATATTTATATGGCAGCTTCAGGTTTACAAACTGCTTTACAAATTTTATCTCATTTATTCTCACAACACCCTGGGAACTAAATGCTATTATTTTCTCCATTTCACAGATGAGGAAACTGAGCTAACAGCCACCTAACTACCTGTGCTACACTTAGGTTTTATGTTATTTTATGAATGAATGAAATGAGGTACTGTATGGAAAAGCTCTTTTCAAACTTTAAAAAGCTATATAAATATGCATCACTATGATTATGACCATTATTCTCCTCTTTGATTCCTCAAGGAATCACATTTCTTTTTCAAGCCCCTACCACTTCCCAACCTGCAAGAGCTTCTTGGACAGATGGGCAGCTAAGGAAAGCAATAGAGCCAAGAAATTGCTGAGCTATGGGAGGGACCTTTGATGACCTACTAACTCCTCTAGAATAACCCCACCCTTGGTTTCCTGGGAGAAGCTACCTAATTCTCTGCCTAGAAGAAGCTTTAACTTTAATTAATTCTTTTAAATTAGTTGCTGCTTTTTTCTTTTTTTTTCTTCCAAAGCTCAAATGAACAAATGAGAAATTGCCTCTGATTAAGCAAGAAAAAAGATATAAAAACGTGTCAGAACCTAGTGGGTTCTGTTTTCTCCCATACCAGAAAAAATTGGTTTGCTCTTTTAGCAGAAAAAACACACACACACACACACACACACACACACACACACACACACACACGATGTTATAAAAGCCAATTGTTGCTCTAAGCATTCTAATTGGGCTAGAGTGAAGGGATTAGATCTGGAAAATAATAGCAACAATTACTGTTTCTAGAACATTTTCAAGTTTGCAAAGCACTTTCATCACAATAATGCTATGAGGCAGGTACTATGGTTGCAAATATTACTAGTCACCCAGTGAATAAAATTGTTATGGTATAATAGAAAATTCAATAGATTGAAAGTTCTATGTCAGCCTTTTCTGCTCTATAGTTTATTTACCTTAGGAAAACTACTGAATCTCTCCCAGCTTCAATCAATACTATCTGAAAAGAATGGGAGAGATAGAAGATTGACTGGATCTTACAGTCCTTTCCAGTGCTGAAATTCTATGACATTCTGGACATACAGTCTGTGCTTGGAAGTCTAAGACAGTGAAGAACAGAATAAGAATTCATATCTAGATCTCCTATATTGACTCTGGAATGGAAGCTCAAAAAGGACCTGAACTCCATGAGCCCTCTAGAGAATATCAGGTTCTACCTCTCAGCTGGTCTATTCCAAACTGAATTCATTAACATGAACTTCCTCCTACTCTAGAAGACTTTTCAGAGAAGTAACTCCTCAAGGAACCCAATTGTCATATTGTAAGATTGGGAGTCATGGAATCAATCAATTTTCTCCACCCTCCCTTAAAGTAAGCTCTGAGTTACTGCCTGACTCCTTTAACTCCGTGAAAGTATGTCTTGATCACCAATTATCCAAAACATTTCAGGCTAATTATAAAGAGTCCTTGAAAGCATTCTATAAACACAAACAATATTGATAGAAAGTTTTCACTTATTGGTTGAGTGACTTTGTCGTGCCTTGGGGCAGGGGAATTGATATAAGCATGAGTTGGTTCAGAATGCAAAAGATTTGGAACAAGTAATACATCAGTGGAGAGTATTCTAACCAAATCCCAGAGAAGAAATCACTTGGGAGTCAGGGAGAAGAACTGGGGTCCTTTCACCTTTACTACCTGGGTCAGAGGTTTTGCGCTTTTCCATTGGTATACTAGTAGAATTCTTAAGGCATTAATGACTGACATCAATCACTGGGAGACAAGAATAGACTAAATTCAATTAGTAAAGGCAGATTCAAAGTTCTACAAGGAGCTCCAAATAAAAGTTACAACATACCTAAGTGGAATTTCACCAGTTTTCAACAAATAAATAAAAAAAAAGATCTTCCAGCAACTGAGAATGATAAGTTACTTCTTTGACATATATGTGATCAAAACTCAAATCCATTTTCTCCTGAACTCTGCACATACTTGTGGGATAGTATAAAGAGATTTTTGGAAGAATGTTTTGTACTATCTAAACAACCATAGTAACTATAGTTCTAAAAACTAAATAATTACTTGTGACTGGATAATTGATAGCAACTGGTAATTCTATGGAGAAAGTACATCAACGGAGCTACATGAATTATACAATTATAAAAATGACTCTCAACTTCTCAGGGATAACCTTGAAACCCTTTAGGGATAGCATAACCATGTTGGGCACCCAACTTATTAGTGACAGCAAAAAATGGGACAAAGGAACTATGGAATCTTAAAAAAAAATCTCAGAGCTTGCTTATGATGTCTCTTAAAACTCTCACTGTTCTTTCAGCCTATTTGTTCTCTGGGGAGGAGATGCACATCAATGACCTTTGTTGAGAATGAGAACATTGGGACACAATCCATGGTGGCCTGTCCTATCATATAGATTCTAGTAGATAAAGAAGTGATTTAAAAGTTCCTATTAAATCCTTCTCACATTAGAAAGATGGGAAACTACCCAAGATATATTTTATCAGATGTGGTCATTGTATTGGATGTTTCTGCTTATTTATTAATCTTTGTCACAGAAAAGGATTCAATCTTGGTTGATGTAAAGTTTTTATTCCCCTCAGAATTTTGAATTGTGAAGACAAAATGCACCAATTAAGCATTTAAAAAAAAAACTTTTGTTCACGAATAAATGTAACCACCTCCCTTCCTTATCTACAGAACTGGGGGCCTCTGGGTATGTAAAATTGTATACTCTGTCAGACTGGTATGCAGATAAATTTTGCTGAACTGATTTTTTTCTCTTTCTTCTAAAAATAATTGTCATTGATTTAAAATCAACTCTAATAATAGGTCCATGGGTAAGAGAAGGAGCATGTATTCAGATATTAAGATGATGGAAAAAACAACAATAAGAATAGGGATAGGGATAGGGGAACTACTAGGGATGGGACATAGTGCCCTAATTATATCTTCTTTAGCGCCTCTACAATGTTCTACATGCAGTGAGTACTCAATAAATGTTTGCTTATTTTTGCTGTATCTCTACTTCTGTTGATAGAAAAAGATTGAGAGCCACTGATTTCTAAAGTGAACGGTGCAGGACCCTAAGCATTGTCAGGAGCAAGATATGAAATAAATCTGATTTCCAACTTTTGGAAGCAAGAACAGAAAATATATTCTGTCAAAGAAGCCAGGTGAATAGTCAATGAAGGAAAAGGTCTTCTATATCACATTCAGAAACTACAATGAGGTTCAAGAAAGTCTGGCCACAGACCTAAAACTATATTAGAAAGCAGCAGTCATCAAAACCATTTGGTACCGGCTACGAAATAAACTGATGATTAGTGAAATGAATTAGGTTCACAAGACATAATAGTTAATGACTGTAGTAATCTATACTACTGTTTGATAAAGCTAAAGACTCTAGCTTCTGAGATAAGAACTCACTATTTGACAAAAACTGCTGGGAAAATTGGAAAACTGTACAGCTGACATGAGGCATAGACCAACATCTCACACTATACTAAGATAATGTTGCAATGGGTTTATGATTTAGACAAAAAGGGTGATACTATAAGCAAATTAGGAGAGCAAGGGATAGTCTATCAGATCTTTGGGAAAGGGAGAAATTTAAAGTTCAAAGAAAAACTAAAGAACATTATGAAATACAAAATAGATAACTTTTACCACATTAATTTATGTTAATTATGTTAATCGATGACATTAAATTAGGAAGTTTTTGCACACACACACACACAAAATGCAAACCAGATTAGAAGGGAAATAAAAAGCTGGGAAATAATTTTTACAACCAGTGTTTTTGATAAAGGTCTCATTATGGAGAACAGAGTTAAATTTACAAGAATACAAGTTACTCCCCAATTGATAAATGGTCAAAGGATATGAACAGATAATTTTCAGATGATGAAATTAAAGTCACCTATAGTCATATGAAAAATGTTTTAAAAATCTATTGATTGGAGAAATGCAAATTAAGATAACTCTGAGGTCCCACTTTAGATTGAATAAGATGACAGGAAAAAATGATGATTTAATGTTGCAAGGATGTGGGAAAATTGGGACACTAATGCATTATTGGTGGAGTTGTGAAATGATCCAGCCATTCTGGAGAGCAATTTGAAACTATGCCTAAAGAGCATAAAATTGTGTATATCCTTTGATCCAGCAGCGTCACTACAAGATCTGTATCCTAAGGAGATCATAAAAGAAGGAAAAATGACCCGTATGTACAAGAATCCTTTTAGCAGCTCTTTCTGAAGTGGCAGGTAATTGGAAACTCAGTGTATGCTCATTAATTGTGGAATGACTGAATCAGTTCGTGGTACATGAATATAATAGAATATTATTGTTCTATAAGAAATAATGTGCATACAGATTTTAGAAAAGCCTGAAAAGATTTATACTAACAGATATTAACTGAAGTATGCAGAACCAAGAGAACACTGTACACAGTTAACAGCAAGATTATATGATGGTTAATTGTGGTAGACTTAGTTCTTCTCAGCATTGAGGCGATCCAATACAATTCCAATAGTCTTGCGATGGAAAATTCCATCCACACAAGAGAGAGAATTAAGGAGACTGAACCTAAATTGAAGTATAGTATTTTCATTTTTTTGCTTTTTCTTTCTCATAGTTTTTTCTCCCACAATATGACAAATATAGAAATATATTTTAAAGGATTGCACATGTATAATCCATATCAGATTGCTTGGGGAGGGAAGAAATCATGAAGGGAGGGAGAAACACAAAATCTTACAAAAATAGAATGTGGAAAACAATCCTTACATGATCTGTAGTACTAAGTCAGTGTGATAGATTCAGAAGAATAAAGCGTACAGCTTTCTTCATTCATGACTTAATGTCTGTCACTGAAAAAAACATTAGGTTAGCAAAGGGTTTAGGAGGGGGAGGTGAGCACTAGGAGCCAGCATGTACTCACTAAGAATTAGTAATGCCAAACTAAGCTTATTTTCTTTGATGAAAGGGTTCCTAGGCTGGATGATCAATGGAATGCCACAGGAATAAAGTATATCTTAATACCAGTAAGGTATCTGACAAAGCTCCTGATGATATTTTTGTCAACAGAATAGGAAAATATAGGTTATACTGATGGTATAATTGGGTAGGCTTATAACTGGCTTAATGGCTATTCCCAGGGAATGTGAATGTTGTGTCTGATTTCTATGTAGGGAGTTCTCTAGCTGTCAGAAACCCCTGGAATGGGCACACCCTCAAGCATTAGAGGAAACCATTCATGAGGAAGCTGCAAACATTTAACTGAGATTGAAAACATATTTCATCACTGGTAAGTTTCCCTGAATATATATATATACACAATTCCATTTTCTGGAAGATTGGTTATCAAAATGTCTAACTATGGAAGCATTTTTCTTAAGGTGCCCCTGAAAACATCTCTTAGGCTGAATTAAGAGAGATTAATGTCCAAGAAGAAGTATATGATAGTCTTTTTGTACCCTGTTCTGGTTAAATTTCATTTAAATTTTATGGTCAGTTCTGGTATCACATTTTAGGGAGGACATTGATAAACCAGAAATAATAACAACAACAATAATATAAATCTTCATAGTTCTTTAAGGTTTCAAAGTGCTTTACACATGCTATCTCATTTGATGCTCACAATATTTTGAGGGAAGTGCTACTATTGCATCTATTTTATGATAAGAAAACTGAGGCAAACAGAGGTTAGTTAGTTGACTTGCTAGTAAATGTTTAGAGCAGAATTTGAAACCAGTCTTCCTGACTCCATGTCCAACACTATCCACTTCATCACTTAGCTGTATTTTAGATCCACTATATGCTCATAGGATCTTAGAGCTAGAAGATATCTTATAGGATATTTTATCCAACACAGTCCAGACTTCCTTCTGAAACATCCTCAACAAGTGGTCATCTTGCTTGAAGAAATCCAAAGAGAAGAAATTGTTTCCAGTGATAGCCCATTCTACTTTTGAACAGCTCAAATTGGACAGATCAGGCGTGTACTTGAGCCAACAACTTATTATTAAAATTTCAGCATTTATACCTCAGAAATTGGCAAATACTACAAATTGGCGCTCAATATATTGTTTTGTTGATTGTATGAATTTAAAAATTATTAATAATACATATAAAATTTAAAAATATGTCTTGTATGCATTTTCCTCCACAGAGTTAGTTAAATATTTATCAGCCCAATCCTGGCTTTAATCCTTGGAAATCCATTTTTCTATATGTTGAGCCAAAATCATCTTTTCTACAACTGTTCTATCATTCTTCCTCATTCTACCATCTGGGACTAAGCAAATTTACTCCATATTCCTTCCCTCATAAAATACATATTTTGTGTTCTTCTAAGTTTTCTCTTCTCTGAGGAGAATATCCCCAGTTTCTTTAAGCATTCCTGAAGTAACAGGATCAAATGAGATAATATCTGAAAAGCTCTTCATAAGTCTAAAATGATAAATAAAGATGAACTATTGTTTGAATCTCAAAACAAACCTTTCTAGTCACCTTTCTCTTCACTTTCCCCAACTTACTAATGTCCCTTTCTATATGTGACACCCAGAATGGAATACTTCTCATGTGACCTTGCTGAGATAGCAGGCATTAAGTGGAATAGTTACTTCCCTAGTCTTTTTTCAGGTAACTTGATAATATCAAGTTTTTTGTGCCCATGTCACACTGTTGGCACCATTAAACCACCCAGAATTAAAGTCTAACCATACCTCCCCCATCTTATATTTGGGAAGTTGATTTTTAGAATCCAAGTGTAAAGGCTTACATTCATCTCTTTACAGTTTTTCTTATTCAATCTGGCCCATTGTTCTAGCTCATTGAGATCTTTTTTAGAACAAACTTTGCCACCCAATAATTTACCTGTTCCTCTAACCTTCATCTTTATTGGCAAATCTGACAAGCACGCCTTTATGCTTTCATCAAAATCATTGATAAAAATGTTTAATATGATGTACATTTTTAGAGACAGATTTTTGACTCAGTACTAGCTTTTCCTAACAATGAAATAGAGGACAGGAGCTTGACCTGGAATTTCATTGGTATAGGGACCTCTCAGGTGAAGAAACTACCTTTACCAATGCAAGTTGCTATCTTCTCTGCAATTTATAATCCTAATGTAGGAACTCTCATTCTTTTTTGATTCTTAAACACATCCCTATTCAGTCTATTGGAGACAAGGACTCCTCAGAATAAAGTTTTTAACTGCATAAAAATATATAGAAGTAAAAAGGAAACCAAAGGTTAATGAAAATAAAGATGAAATCTTTTCCCATTCAGGTTCACGGACCTCTAAAATCTGAATCTAGAATCTAAGTTAAGAACTCCAGTATTAGAAAGTTGTCTTAAGTACTGTCAGAACTGGGATTTGAACTCAGGTTTTTCTAGCTTTGAAGCAGGCTCTTTAGCTGCTATATCATAGTTAATCAGAAGCATACCAAAGTGCTTGTGCTTTAACTGAATTCCTTCTCATCAGACAGATTCAAGAAGAAGATTAATGATCACTTTCCAGGATATAATAGAGGGTTTTATGCATTGAAAATATAATTGATTCTTCAGAGCTGAGTCAGAAAGACTGGAATTCAAATCTGACATTAGACACTTACTATGTGTATGACTCTGGGAAAGTCATTTAACCTCAATCTGCCTCAGGTTCTTCAACTGTAAAATGTATGAGAATAAAATGAGATATTTATAAAGTACTATTTAAGTACCAGCTATTACTTTTATTATTATGTGTGGGTTAGACTAGACAGCTACTGATGGAATTTTAAAGTTAGAAGTCCCATGATTCTGTGTCATAAGGTAAGCATGAGACCTTCCTTCTCTTCTGTAAATCAGTGACCCAAAACCCAAAAGCTCCAGAGTAAGGAGAAGACTTGGTCCCATCTTTCTTCTTAAGAATCACATAGATCAGTGTGTGTGTGTGTGTGTGTGTGTGTGTGTGTGTGTGTGTGTGTGTGTGTGTAGGAGCATCCATCTTTAGTCAGAAGTACCTGTTATGTGCCAAGCACTGTGTTATGAGGAAACAAAAGTAAAAGACAGTTGATCCCTCAAGGAACTCACAATCTGATGAGGGAGACAATATAAAAACAATTATTTACAAACAAGATCTAGCCAGGATAAATTGGAGTTAATCCTGGTGATGTCACTTCCTTCCTTCTTTTATGTAAATCAGAGAAATCCCACTTTAATCTGTATATTTGGAATTATTCCCAAAGCATTTTTTTATTTCCACTTCAATGCCAAGTCTTTAGAAAATTTCCCAAATAGGATTAAAGATAAGTCAAGAATCTGCAGAGTCCTCCCCTGAGAATCCCTGTACGTGATGTTTCTGACTCTATGCTACCTGAGCTGACAAGAAAGGAGAGAAGATAAGAGAAAAGGATAGGACAGAGGATATAAGAAGAGAGAAAAGAAATAGGAGAAGAAAAAGGAGATGAGAGAAGAAAAGAGGAAAGAAAAGAAAGATAAGAAGAGAAGGAAGGAGAGAGAAAAAGACGAGGAGAGGAGAGAAAGAAGTAGAGAAAAAAGAGAAGAGGAAAGAAAGAGAATAGGAGAAAGAAGGAGAAAAGAAAAAAAGAAAAAAAGCAAAGGAAAGAAAGATTAGGAAGGAGAAAAAAGGGAAGAGGAGAGGAGAAAAGAAGAGGGTGAGAAAGAATAGGAGAGGAAAAGAAAAAGAGGAAAGGAAACAAAGAAGAGAAAAGAAAAAGAGGAAAGGAAAGAAAGAGGAGGGGGAGAGAGGTGAAGGAAGAAAGAAGAGAGGAGTAGAAAGGGTTAGAAAGGAAAAAAGAAGGGAGAAGGAAAAGAAAGGAGAGATTAACAGTTCTAGAAAACTTCCCTTGAGACCTATAAAATAAAATGGTATAGGAGCATTAGTTCTAGGAGCCTAAATATACCTAAAGACATAATGCCTTAAAAATCATTGTTCCATTAGTGGGCAGAACCCTATGCTGGGTAAATGTAAAGATAACTAAAACATAATCTCTGCCATCATAGAGCTGACATTCTTTGAGGAATAGGAAAAAACTGATCCATACACATACACACGATTCCCACAAGCAGTCCTAAACAATAACTATATACTAATGTCAGTACAAACTATAATACAGACTATGATATAATATAATGCAGACTATTACATAATAAGATATAATAATGTCAGTACAGGCTAAGAAGAAGGAGAGATCTTCTCAATTGAAATGGTTTCAATAAAAACTTCCTGGAAGAGGCCACATCCTTTGAAGGACAAAGGATTGCAAGAGCCGGTGATTGGAGAGAGAAGAAAGGAAGAGAGAGACAATGTATTCTAGAACCAATAGTGTGAGCCAAGGAAAGGAGGTGGGAAAGTGCAAAATATAGAAAGGGAGAAGGGTAATAGGAGTAAAGGTTGGAGGAAAAGAAGGCTCTGGGCTTCAAGAAGCCTTGAATGCAATGACATCGGGCTGGGGGATGCTGTGGAGCTGTGGTCCTGATCAGCACCAGTGCTTTTGCATCGTAGAAAAGAAGGCTCTTGTTTTCCAGCTACTTAGAGGTGGAGGGGAGGAAGGGCTGGGGACTACTCCCTGTTGAGTTCTACTTCTCATCCTCTGAACCAAGTCACTAGAGAAAGGGACAAAGGGCACACAGAAGCAGCATCTTAAGGGAGGACATGCAGCTTCAAGTAGGATTTCTTCTTCTTTGCTGCTGATGGTAGAAGCCGGAATTCTTTCCATAGCCGCCTATGGGGAGATGATGAAGGATGGAGGGAGATGCCTGTAAGCCTCTGAATTAAAAGGACAAGGGGTGGTTAGTGCTTAGAAAAATGGAGAGAAAACAGGGGAATCTGGATTTTTCCCTTTAGGAGAGGCAAGTCCAGTGAGAGTGAAATAGTTTGAGGGAAGGAGACCTCAGAGATCTTATAGTTTCTGGACATTCTTTGGGACTCAGCAAGAAGGAGCTGTCCAGAGACCTGAGAGAGATATGTTTAAAGGGGCACAGAAGCTGGTATAATGGGACAAATGCCAGTCAATAAGAAATCCATTCTGTGACCCTTCCCTCAAAGGAAAGCAGAACTAAAGCATCCCCTTGCACTTGCCTTTATTAACATCTCTGTACATTTAGCTTGTTGATTCTTACCCTCAGACCAGGGGCTCCCCAGAGCAGGACAGGGGCTATGTCACTTCTATGAAACCAAGGACACAGTGAGAATGAAGGCCTTCCCCACGCTGCTCTGCATTTGGATATTGCTTTTTCTGTAAGAAAAACGACTGGCTTCCTTGCTCACTCTTGCTTGCCCTGTCCCTCTCACCAGCCACCCATGCTGCAGTTATTGGATCTCAGTCCCTCTCTCCTGAAAAAAAACACGGCCGTGACTTCTGGCTTTGAAGTCATTAGAGACACAAGACCTCATCTCTGCAAGAATTCTATTCACAAGGCTTCCAATTTCAACCAGTAAACATTTATCAAATACCTTCTGGGGACAGGAAACTGTGCTAGCATTAGAATTATAAAGATTAAACCAAACAAAAACAAAACAAAAACAAGCCCTCTGAGATATTCTACGCTTTTACTCCCGGCTTCTCCTGGTTCTGAGGTTCCTGGGCTCCCATCATCCACAGACTAATACCTACCTTTGTATCCCTATGACTACACAAAAGTATATATATATAGAATGCATGGAGGTGCTGATTCAAAATAGGTATATATACATATATATACATATATATATATGTATATATATATATGAATGTATTGAGATATATATGTGTGTGAATGTATAGTAAGTGTGTTGATACACACATATGCATGTTTCTGGGGAGACTGGAAAGATGGCTCTGCTGAAACACAGTCTTCATTATAAGTCCCATAATCAGCATCAAGCAATTTAGGTCAGGAAATAAGAGCTCGGTTATTATTACTACTTACTGTTGAAGTTATTTAATAAGAATGTCACATCCAATTGAGGCTGTGGTGGGAATTGTCAGCAGAAAGAATGTAATTACTTACACCAACTAGAATATCTTCAAGGCTCCCCTGCTCACACATCTCTGTGAAAATCTTCAAAGATGGAGATCCCCTCACCCCTAAATCAGGACTTCTTAGAAAGGGGTCCTGAGTCATTTTCCCCCTTCTCCCATCTACCCCAACACAGACTACATGAGAAGCTCTTCACTCATAGGAGAGATCCTCAAACCACCCTTCTTTGAGGGGAAACTGAGATTTATAGCCTCCTGGAAGGACAAGTGATCTTACTGGGCATTTAGTCAACTCATAGCTGAATTAATTAACCACTCTCCTCTGGAACCATCACTAACAATTGGTCTGCTTGAAAACTGGTAGTAAGGAGGAGAGCACAGTTCCCTCAAACAGTCTATTCTACATTGGCCCAGCTCTGATCTCTGGAAAGCTCATTGTGTGACTGGTACAAGGAAATAGGATGTAGAAAAGGTCAAGAAATAAAAAGGAAAGAACACCAAAGTGAAATCAGAGGAATTTGTTTTGAGCCTGGGCTACATTATTTAATTGTGTGATCTCGAGTAAATTGTATCTCTGGGACTCATTTGGTCATCTCCTTTAGAAATAAGAAATGTTGGCATAGATGAGCTCTGAGGTCCCTCCTACTTCCAAATTTGTGACCCTAAAATTATGAACAATTCATTTCCTTTCTCTAGAATTCACTTTCCTCATCTGAAAAGCAAGAGGTTTGAATTAGATGATAAGAATATAGAGAATTTAAAGTCTACTTTACTAGACTTTAGTAAAAAAAATGCATGTATTATTTCATTTGATCCTCAGGACAAGCCTGAGAGATAAAGGCTATTATTAACTCCATTTTACAAATGAGGAGACTGAGGCTAAGTGATTTGCTCAGAGTCACAAAGCTAATAAGTAGCTAAGTCAGAATTTGAATTCAGGCCTTTGGAGCTCCAGGTCCAGTATTCTATCCATCATGTCACCTTGCTACACAGGTTGTCTCTAAGGGTCCTCCCAGGTTATGATATTATGATCCAATGAGTTATGAACTGATGGGACTAGACTGTTTAGGGAAAATACATTTAATAAAGTATCTCTGAGACTAAGGAACAGACAGGGAAGGCAGAGGTACTCTTAGGAGCCAGCCTACCCTAAAAGGCAAGAATCAAGCAGGAACGGGTTCTTTTTAACCATAAGTCAAACTAAAAATAAAAATTGGAAAGCTATGGATAGAGGATGTCCCATATGCCATCAGATGTGATCAGTTGGTTTTGTTTAAGTGTTTCAAATAAAGACTGGTGTGTGTGTGTGTGTGTGTGTGTGTGTGTGTGTGTGTGTGTTGAGGGGCAAGGGTAGGGTGCAGGGAGGTGGGGAAAGACCCTGAAATGATTATAATATAAAAAAGACACCAATAAAAACCTTTATTTTAAAGAGAACTATAATTTTTTTTTTCAGTGCTCAAAGACTGAGGTAGGAACAAAAGGGTAATCTAGGCTGGTTGTAAGAGTGAATATCACACTGGACCTTCACAGTCCAAGGTCTGTCAAGGGTATATTGGTAGATGCTTAATGACTACCTCTCTGAAATAGAAAGCAGAATGTACTTTTAAGTTTAATAAGAATTATTAAAATTTTTCCCATCACTTTCTTGAGTCCAGACAATCAATAGAACAATAAACCAAGCCCTGATTTGTATCTCTGGCCAATTTCTGAAGTGCAAATGTTCACAATGAAAGCTTAACAATCCAGTTAAGTACAGCTGGCTCTAGCACACCTCTGTCTATACATCTCATTTCCTGTTCCCCTCAGCCTGACCTTCTCCAGTAAAGAGCTGCCTCCCAGGATTAGACCTGAGTGGGAAGAAAATTTCCTGAGACTGGTCCTAAGAGAATTAGCGGGGTGCATTTCCCTGCTCCAACCTGGGCCTGTTTCCCTGGTCCTGCATTAGATTTTGTGGTTGTTTTAGTCCTTCCTGATCCCACTTTGGGGGTGTCCTTGACAAAGATACTAGAGGGAGTCACCATTCCCTTCTCCATTCATTTTACAGATGAGGAAACAGCAAAGAGGATTAAGTGACTTGCCCAGGATCCCACATCTAGTAAGTGTCTGATGCCAGATTTGAACTCATATAGATGAATCTTCCTGATCTCAGACCCAAGCTCTATCTAACTGTCCTTTCATTGGATTAGATGATCTCAAAGATCCCTCCCAACTTTAAGGTTCTATAATTCAAATAACATTCATGTCTATCTATAGCAGCTCCACAACTGGGAGCTGTCACCCACAAAATTACTGTGAGGAGGTAAGTGACTTCATATTAGCAACCTCAAATCTCACCTTTTATCAGAAGTTTCTTCCTATTTCCCTTAATGCTAATTGCCTGTCTTTTGACTTTCATCTCTGATTTATCCTGTCTCAAGCTTGTTTGTACATAGCTGGTCTTCCCCATTAGATTGTAGGCTTCCTGGAGGACAGACTGACTTTTTCTTTGTACCCCCAGGGTTTAACACAGTGCTTACTTAGCACATAGCAGACACTAATGGTGGGACACCTCACCCCTCAAACACACAACAACCTCCATAACTCTAAGGAGAAAGATTGGGTTCAATCTTGAGTTTATGGGTTTTATTTAAAGTGACTGATCCATGGGAGACAAGGAAGACCCTGTGCTTATCTGGAGAAGCTGCCATACCTTCAAGGTACAGACATGAACTGAAGGTGGGGGGAAAGAGGGAGAGTGAGCCTAAGAACAGTCTGGTGGAAATAGCTCAAATTAGAATATTCAAATTCTATCTGTGTGACTTTGGGCAAATATATTATAACCCCTTGGTCTCTGCTATAAAATAATGGGGGTGGAATTTGATGACCTCTAATGCATCTTTCAGCTCTAAGTCTACATTTTCTACTTTAGTTTATCCTTTGTCATTACTTAATTAGGTTTTCCTGATCAACGGTAATAGGGTCCGGCCTCAGACAGATGAGCAGGAAGAAAGCATCTTGTTACTTTAAATGAATTCCTGTCTCTGGGCTCATGTGAATTCCCTTCCAGATTGGAAAAAAAAAACTTCAGTTAAGAGTTTGAAACAGCATCGGCAACCCCAGAGAAATCATGGGGAACAGGTGCAAGAAGATTGGGGATGAGGAAATGTCATGATTTTCTAAAAGCGACAAAAGGAGCATTCTAGCAACTGAAGCAGGACAGGCTGTAAAGGAGGGCAGAAAAGGCAATGAGGATAGGGTTTAGAGGAGGTGAGGGAAGGAAAGATTATAATTTTTCTGCCATTTTTTTAGTATGATGGAAGGAGAGGAGGGAGCAGATGGAGGAAGCCCATTGGTGTTGTGGGAAAAAATGTCACTGGATTCTACTTTGCCATTTATGTGACCTTGTAAACATACTGTAAATATTTATTAAGCACCTACTAAGTGCTACAGGCTCTGTGCTAAGCCCTGGGGATACAAAAAGAGACAAAAAGAAATGATTCCCTGCCCTCAAGGGGTTTACAATCTAATAAATTACAAATTGTGTGGGGGGAAACAAGGCAACAAACAAATATTTACAAAAAGGATATATGCAAAATAAATAGGAACTCATTAACAGAGAGAAAGAGCTAGAATTAAGAAGTTGTAAAATGCTTACTATAAAAGATGGAATTTTAATTGGAACTTAAAAGAAGCCTGAGAGGGGAATTGGTAGGCAGAGATAAGGAGGGAGAGCATTCCAGATAGGGAGGATAGCCAGAGAAACTGTCAGGAGTAGGGAGTTGGAGTGTTTTGTTTAAGGACCAGTTTAGAAACTGGTGTCATTGGACCAAAGATATGTGTCAAAGGAGTAAAGTGTAAGAAAACTGGAAAGATGATAATGTCTATAAAATACTTTATAAATCTTAAGGCACTAAATAAAAGCTATTCTATATTTGTATGTTATTAAATATGCATATATACATATATTTGTGTGTATACATACATATGAACATATATATGCACATCCTCTGCTCCAGTTTCCTCATCTGTATAATGATTATTAAAATAGCACCTACCTCCCAGGGTTGTCATGAATATCAAATGAAATATAATTGTAAGGCACTTACTTAGCACAGTACTTAGCACATAGTAAGCATTATATAAAGTATTAGTTGTTATTATCATCATCATCATTATCATGATTATTATTGTCGCACTTTTTGGATTTGTGTCCCCACTACTTAGTTAAGTGCTTGGCACAAAGTAAGCACTTAATCAATGACTTTTTCTTCAACTCATTTGTATTCAGATCCTAAAAACCCCCATAATTCTCTTTGTGAAAGAAAAGGAGGGGAACTTGGGGACTGTCTGTGGGGGAAGAAAAGTCAGGCCACTTAGCTGACTTTAGAATAGTGGCCAGAGATGATAAATAGAAAGTTGCTTGTTTTCCTTCCTAAATCTTTTTAAGGGGAAGCACATGGGGTTATTTCTCCACTTGCTGAATATCTAGAAGTTCCCATCATCCCATGTATGAGCTGGCTGGCCAGATATCCTGTGAATAACAGAACAAAAGCTTCCTGTTTCACTAAGAGACCTCTCAGGAGCTTTCCTTGCACTAGTTGCAATTACTTTCCCCCTAAGATTCACCTTGTTCCTGCTTTATATGTGTTTTGCATGTATTTCTGTAGGCCCGTGTATGATGCATGCATATTATCTTTTCTGTTAGAACATCAGCCCCTCAAGAACAGAGACTGGTTTTTTTTTTCTTTATAGTCCCAGAACCTAGCACATCTTGCACATAGTAGGTACTTAAGAAATCATTGAGTGATTTCTACTCCTCACACCCAAAAAAGAAGTCCAGAGAAAACATTTTTATATTCAAGGATTTTGATAAAGGCCTCATTTCTTAAATACATAGCAGGGCCACGGGCCAGATGCAGCAGCTGAGGATGATTATCCCCCTCACCCAGGGCTATGAAATTTCTTTATTTAAAGACCCACAACACAAAGTTTTTGTTTTTACTATAGTCCCGTCCTCCAACAGTTTGAGGGACAGTGAAATGGCCCCCTATTTTAAAAGTTTGAGGACCCCTGAAAAATAATTGACTCAAATTTATAAGAATTCAAGTCATTCCCCAACTGATAAAGGGTCAAAGGATATGAACAGACAATTTTCAGATGAAGAAAACCATTTCTACTAATATGAAAAGGTGCTCTAAATCACTATTGATCACAGAAATGCAAATTAAGACAATTCTGAGATACCACTATATACCTCTCAGATTGGCTAAGATGACAGGAAAAGATAATGATGAATGCTGGAGGGGATGTGGGAAAACTGTGACACTGATACATTGTTGGTAGAATTGTGAACAGATCCAACCATTCTGGAGAGCAATGTGGAACTCTGCTGAATATGCAAACTGCATACCCAGAAGTATTTCTACTGGGCTTGTATCCTAAAGAGATCTTGAAGGAAGGAAAAGGACCCACATGTGCAAAAATGTTTGTGGCAGCCCTTTCTATAGTGGCAAGGAACTGGAAATTGAATGGATGCCCATTATTGGAGAATGGCTGAATAAATTGTGGTATATGAATGTTATGGAGTATTATTGTTCTGTAAGAAATGACCAGCAGGATGAATACAGAGAGGCTTGGAGAGACTTACGTGAACTGATGCTGAGTGAAATGAGCAGGACCAGGAGATCATTGTACACTTCAACAACAAGATTATATGATGATGGATTCTGATGGACATGACTTTACAACAATGAGATAACTGAGGGCAGCTCCAATGATCTTGTGACAAAGAGAGCCATCTACACCCAGAGAGAGGACTGTGGAAACTGAATGTGAATCACATCACATTCTCACTGTTGTTTGCTTGCATTTTGTTTTCTTATTGATTTTCTTTTCTTTTTGATCTGATTTTTCTTGTGCAGCAAGAGAATTGTACAAACATGTTTACACATATTGGATTTAACATATATTTTACCATGTTTAACACATATTAGATTACTTGTCATCTAGGGGAGGAGATGGAGGGAAGGGAGGGAAAATTGGAACACAAGGTTTTTCAAGGGTCAATGTTGAAAAATTATTCTTGACTATGTCTTGAAAATAAAAAATTTCAATAAAAAAGAAAAAACCCACAATTACCTCAAGGTTATTACCTCACTAAATCAAATTAAATCATATATTTGGGGCAATGGAAAAAATGCTTTCAAGTCAAATTGGTCATGTCCAGAGATGGGATCCCCTTCCCTTTAGCTGAAAAGAATGAATGAAAGAGGAGATAGTTACGCAGAGAAGAACCTGTCCATGGCTCTACTAAAAATCTTTATATCTATTACCCAAGAGGACCCAGTGTCCAGGACTCCCAGCTGTTTCAGCAGGAAGTACCACAGTTTGGCTGCTCTAGGAGCCCTCCCTGATCATAAAGGCTTGTCAGAGCCTGGGATTTAAGAGCTGGGTGGAAGGAACACCAGGTCTGGGGCCAAACTGAGGAGGATGACAATTTTGCTATATCCTGCTCTGGTCAGACCATGTGCTCAGTAACAGACATCACAGGAAAGCCTGTCATGTGAGGATCTGCTGATGGAATTAGAAGTTTTTTTTATTCCTGGAAAAGACAAGCTTCCAAGGGCATGATAAATGTTCTTAAATCTTTGAAGGGCTATCATCTAGAAGAAGGAGAAAAGAATAGATTTATTAAATGTATTTCCAGAGGAAGAAGTATTGGATAATTAAGAGCATTGGGATGGGCAAACCATTTCCCTTGTCTAAGACTCAGTTTCCCTCTTGCTAAAATGGGACTATTAGACTAGATATCCAATCTGTTGCTCTGTCTTGTTCATTCCATCTTCATAACATTTCCTCTAAGTTCCTCCTTCTCTTCCTAGCACTGCTGCTACCCAGGTGTAGGTCCTCATCACCTTGTGCTAGATTATTACAGTAACCTTCTAAATGGTCTCCCTGCTCCAAGTATCTCTCTGTTCCAGCCCATCCCCCCCATTTCACCATCAAATCAAATTGATTTTCCTAAAGTACATGTCTGACCATGCCATCCACCTTGTTCAATCATCCCCATCACTTACAGGACCAAAAATAACATTTTATGTTTGTCATTCAAAGCTCTTCATGACATCCCTCCCTTCTATCTTTCTATTCTCTTTATATCTTATATTCCTATTATATGCCCTTAAATCCATCCTTGACATACTTGTTGTTTCTTCAACAAGAAACTCTTTCCTAACTCCAGGCACTTTTATTGGCTATCTCCCATATGTGGAACACTCTCCATCTCCACCTTCAGGCTTCCTTAGTTGGTTTCCTTCAAATCTCAGATAATATTCCACTAGTGAATGAACACCTCTGAAGACTGATTTTGAACAGACTAGACTCAGAGGAAACAAGAATTCTCTATCAAACCTTTCCACTCAATTCATAGCATTATAGATACAGAATTGAAAACTACTGAGAGGCCATTTAGTTTGACCTCATCATACAGATGAGGAAACTGAGGTTACTCTAAATTTGACTCTAGGTGATCATATTCCTACAGGAATACTTCTTTAAATATAATAGAAACTCATTGTGGTTTGAATGAATTAATGAATGAAATTTAGCTTTAAAAGAGTTTAAATACCTACTAGATGCAAAGTAGTATGTTAAGGTTAGGGATACAAAGACAGAAATAGTCTTTTTCTGCTCTCATGAAGTTTCAATTCTACAGTAAATGTGTCTGTAAGAAATGAGACAGGGAAGATATTATCTATACACAGATAAATAAATCCAAACTAATTTGTGGAGGGAAAGATTTCTAAGAAATGGAGGGACAAGGAAGACTTCACAGAGGATATTTGAACTGAGATGATCCTTAAAGGAAGAGGATTTTTTAAAAAATGAATGAATGAATAAAATATTGCTGTTGTATGTTATTTTCCAATATTTTTTCAAGTTTTATTTTCCTTAATTCTTCCAAAACTATTTCTTCTCTAATCCTCACAGGCCTTGCTATGGTGATGGATTCACAATGGATTCTCAGGAAATTTGTGTGACAAACTGCAAAGAATGCTGGGCTTGGAATTATGAGATATGAATTCAAATTCTGGCTGTATTAATTTACTTCTGTGACCTCAGGTAAGCTACTTAAACTAACCGAATCTCAGTTTTTTCATCTATACAATGAGGATGTTAGACTAGATGGCTTCTGAAATGCCCTGCTATCTTTATATCTATGATTCTTTGAATTAAGTGGAAACACTTGATATGGAATCCTTGCTTCCTCTGAGTCTAGTCTGCTCAAAGTCATTCTTCAGAGCTCCTGAAGGCTGGGCCAGGTGTCCATTCACTGGCTCAATGAGCTGCCCATGCATTGGCACTGATGCACTGGAGTATGGCATTGTGCCTGCTGGTTTTTTGAACCCCCTGCAACAAGCATGGAGCCAAAGCTAACCAGTCAAGCTGCTCATCTCAGTCCATGGGGCTTGTCAATCACTGGTCACTTCACTTTTGTACTCTAGGATGAGAACGGCATCACTGGATAGTATAGGAAGCCCTACTGCCCCACCTCCCAAATGTCTCCCTTCCAACATTTTCAAGCCAGACAGCCTGGGTGATCCAGGCCCTAGGGCTGCCAGCAAAACAGGTTGCATTTCAGCAGGGGGCCCAGGCAACATACAACCCCGACTCAAGCTGTCAGGAGTAATCAGCATGAGGGAAGGGCCTGTCCTTGAGTAACACACAAGGAACTAAATAAATGAGGCTCCAACTGAAAAGGAGATGGAGAGGCAAAAAGAGATAGAAACTGAGTCAAAAAGAGGAGGTAGCAAAGAAAGAAGGGAACAAAGAAAATCACAGCAAGGGAAATGTAAGGATATGGGAAAATGGGGATGCAGAGACTGAGACATACATAGAGATGGAGGCAGAAAAAGGGGTGTGGAACCAGAGACAAGACAAAGACAGACAGAGAAACTGTGACACATAAAGGGGAAATAAGGCAGAGAGAGAAACAGGAAAAATCAAGTACCCACAGAGAGAGACAGACAGACAGACAGACACACAGAGACAGAGAGAGACAGAGAAATAAGGAGACAGAGAAAAAAAGACAGAAACAAGAGCATGGATCTGAGACAAGAAGGGACAGCGACAAAGAGATAAAAACAGAGAGAAAAAAAGAGGGATTCTGAGAGAGAGAATCAGAGAGAGTGAGACACAATGATAAGGCCCTATCAGCTAGACCCTCACTATTGCCCAACCATCCTTTTATACATCTTATCAACTCACTATCAGATTTCCTATGGCATCTATTTTAAACCTTTTCCTATTCTCCTTCAGCTCTCAACTGTCACTCTCAGCAGATGACCTTGCCTCCTACTGAGTAGATTGAGACCATCAGATAGGAGCTCCCTCATTTTCCCTCCTCCCTCCTTTAAAGCTCTCAATGTCATCACATATTTCTTCCTTCTCTCCTGGCTCAGGATGAAGTAGCCTGACTTCTTACCAAAATGAATCCTCCTGTGTTCTTGATCTCTTCTAGTCTTTTCATCCTGAAGACTTCGATCTATCAAGCATCTTCCCTCTCCACCCCAAACCCCTCTCCATCTCCATCTCTCCCTCACTGATGACACTTTACTCTCAGTCTGAAAATATGCTCAAATCTCTCCAATCCTAGAAACATCGTCTTGACTCTGCTATTTACCACTCCTGAGCTACATTCCATCTCACTCCTTTCTTCACTACCAAAGCTCCAGAAACAAATCATTTATAAGATCACTACTCTGCTCACCACCCAGTTACTCTTCAACTCCTTACAATCTATCTTTAGATCACCAATGCTGTCTCTAATGTCACTGATCAAAAATCATTGACATTTTTCTCCCTTTTTGGACTCTGCAGCTCTTGACCATGTCAGACATCTGATATTCCATTCACTCATTCCTTCTCCTGCCTCTCTGACCGTCCCTTCTGTGTTTCTTTCAATAGTTCCAAATCTCTCTGCCCTATAATTGTGGATATCTCCCAAGACAATTTTTTACTTTCTCAAATGAACAAATAGCAAATGCCTACTATATGCAGAGGATTGTAGTCTTCTGAAGGAGAAACAAAGATGAGTGTTTTCTGCTTTTGATAAGATCAATTGTAGTCTAGTATATATGACTATGTGGGAATAAATGTTCTGGGGCATATTTGTAATGATGATGATTGATGATTACACAAACTTCTGCTGTCAAAAGAGCATCTGAGTTGCAATGCAGATAGCTTTTGCTTCTGGTGTTCTTCTAAATCTAAAATAATCAATTAAAATATGTAATTTTTAAGGCATGGTTCTTTTAAGATTTCCAGGAATTTAAAAATTAACCAGTTGTGTACATTAGAAAAGTACTTGTAGACAAAAATTGCAATGAAAAGAGCATTTAGGTGGTGCAGTGGATAAAGGGCTGGCCTGGCATCAGGAAGACTTAAATTCAAATCCCTCCACATGACACTAGCTATATGACCCCCTGGCAAGTCATGAAACATCTCTCAGCTTTAATTTCTTGATCTATAAAAGGAGAATAACAATAGCACCTGCCTCTCAGGGTTATAGTAAGGATCAAATAAGATAATATCTACAAAGTGCTTTGAAACCTTAAAATGCTGCTTATTATAACAAAGAATTCAATGTTTTCGTGAACTGGGATTGATAAGATCCACAGAGTAATATGATGGCACAAAAAACCAACCCAATCATATGATGCAATCAGAACTTCAGAATATGTGATTCATGGAAAGGGACAGTCCTTGGCTCTGGTGAGAGTCTGGCTAAAGTATTGATTTTAATCCTGGGCACTATATCTTAGGGACAAAATTGACAGACTAAAGCACATTCAGAGGAGGATGGTGAGGGAATTGGATGTCAGGACATATAAGAATCAGTTTTAAAAAACAGAGATATTTATTCCAATGTAGGTAGCCTGCCCACCCTCACTTTCTAGCAGTCCTTTATGCACAGTTTATTCCCTCCTTCATCTAGAATGTAAGCTTCTTAGCGCCTCTCCTCTGTTATTTCCTATTTATCCTATACATAGCTTTCTTTGAATATATTTGTTTGCATGTTATTTTCCCTATTAGATTGTAAGTTCCTTGAGAGTAGGGATTGTCCTTTGCCTCTTTTTGTATTGTATTGTAGCATAGCACACAACAGGTGCTTAATAAATGTTGATTAATTGGTTGCATTTGTATACTATCCATTTAGCTATCTATCTTTCATCTATCCATTCCTTTCTCCAGTCATTACCTCTATCTAGCCATCACATCATCTATCCATTTATCCATGTCTGTCTGTCCATCTATCTGTGTCTGTCCATCTATCTATCAGATCTATCAACATCATCATCACTATCATTCACCATATTAGCATTTTCAAACTTGAGAAGAAGAGATTTAGGAGGAATATGATAAGTGTCATCAAGCATTTGAAGGGCTGCCAGGTGGAAAGGGATTATACTGGTTTTGCTTGATGAGAATCCTTGCAGGCTACAGTAGAAGCAATGGGGAGGAATTGCAGAATTTCAATTCAACTTAAGAAAAACTTCCTAATAATCAGAGATTTCTAAAAAGTAAATAAGTTGTCTTGGAAAATGACGAGCTCTCCATCACCGGAGGTCTTCCCACTGAAGCAGGACGACTACCTGTCAGCATGTTAGAAAGAGGTGACCTCTGAAGATAAGTGGAAAAGTCTGAGACTCTATAGGAAATCAACCAAAGCACTCTCCTACTAGTAGCCTGAATAGAAGAGCCTCTGAATTGTCGCTCTTTTTAGTGTTTATATGTTTTTAAGCTGCATCCTTCTTTGGCTCTTTTTTCTAATCCCCATGTTCTAACTACCAGCTTACTTTCTTTCTAGAGTGAAAGACATACATCCGTGATTACCCACAGAGCAATTTCTCCAAATGTTTTCACATGGCCTTGGGATCTTCCTGTTCTAAAGTCCCATCTTGTTCTAGGGGAGGTTGATTAGCTGGTGCTTACCCAAAAAGGAATGAGTGTGCTTCAGGCCCCAGCCATTCAAAACTGTTTTGCAATTTCAGATAAAGTGGCATTATTTCATATATTTTCAGGTCTTATCCTTGAAGGTAGGATATGATTTCATGATATTTTAAATATAGTGGGCTATTTCTCTGATTTATGATGCTAAATAAAAACTAAAGAAGCCCTTTTGCTTAGAGAGCCTGAAGTTCTATCTTTGAGCAAGGTCCATCTCTCTTATTCTTGACCAGGCATTTCAGTCCTGATTCAATTGAGTTCACTTCAAAGCATTTATTAAGCACCAAGGATTGAGTTAGTCACTGAGAATACAAGAACAAAATCAAAATAGAATCTGACCTCAAGGATCTTCTATTCTTCTGGAGATATCCAGCTTCCTTCATGACTAGCTTTGTTTTTGTTAGAGTCAATTTCTCTACTTCTCAGGGGCCCATTTGGTTAATTTTTCATAGAAATAAAATCTTTGGGTTCATTTCTCATAGAAAACCATTTCATCTTCTCAGGATGTGTTTGAGGCCTCTATCTTTTTTGTACTATCAAGTATATTTTTCTCACCCTGCTACTAAGCACAATCCTCCCAGACTATCTATTGAATACTTCCAACTGAATTTCTTGTCAGTATATGAAACTCAACACATCAACTATGAAATATTTTTCCTTTGCCCTCCAAAGAATTTCTTATTTACCTTATTATCCTCTCTTACTGCTTATCCCAAACCTTATTATTTCTAGTGAAAGCACCTATTCCCAGTTACCCAAGGTCAAAACCTTGAAGTTATCTTTGACTCCTCCACATACAATCAGTTGCCAAAAATTGTCAGTTCTACCTCCACAATATCTCTTGGACTCATACCCTCTCATCCCTTCCTCTCCACTAACACTGACACCATCTTAGCTCTGGTGCTCATTATGCCTTCCCTAGACTATTGTAATAGTCTCCTAACTAGTCTCCTTGCTTCCAGTCACTCCTGCCTTCATTCCATCCTTCACACATCTGACAGAGGACTCCTCCTGATGGACAGCTCTAATCATGTCATTGCCTTACTCAAAAATCCTCAAAAACTCCACACAGTCCAAACCACCTCAGTATTGACATTTAAAGCTTTCTAAAATCTAGTCTCAACCTACCAACCTCTCTCCCATTACTCTCCTTCACTCACTTACTCTATACTCCAGCCAAATTGGACTACTCACTGTTGGGTGAAATCATCCCACATTTTCCTACTTTAATCTTAACCTTTGCTAAAACCATGCCTTCCCCTTAAGCCCCGACTGCATTTCCCCTTCCCTCATCTACCTGATCTTTCTGCCTACTGAAACAAGGTTAGCTTTTATCTATTAAGCCTTTGCTGATTTCTCTAGCTGGAAATGAGTTATTCTTCAGAATTCTCATAGAGTTTTGTATCTCTCCTTTGTATTTGCTATATTTTGTTTCATTTTATCACTATTTATAGAAGTATCTTATCTCTCCTATTAGACTAAAAGGATGGAGACTGTCTCAACCATCTTTGTCTAGCCCCTTAACCTTCCCTAGGCCTTTCTCTTCACTTCTATTTCTTCCTCCAACTTGGTACTATAGCTACCTCTCTGAGACCCTGAATTTCTGACTGTTCAGAATCCTCCTCTGGCCCCAATACATTGTTCCCTGGTCACTTTCATTCAATTCCATCTATAGCTCTCAAAACACTAATTATATCAAAATTACCATTCGTGGAAAGAAATGTGACAATGAACTGTCTTACAACTCTACTTATTAGAGTTGATTTCCCAGACCAAAACATCCTTCCCTTTTTACCACTTCTCTACATGTATTATCTTTTCCTATTACAATATAAGTTTCTTAACTGGGAAAGACCTCTATGAATTGGTACTGAGGGAAGGAAAAAGAACTAAGGCAATTTATATAATGATAACATTAAAGAGGAAAAACAACTTGGAAAGACTTTAAAATTCTGATTAGCATAATGACAAATCATGATTCCTGAAGACAGAGAATAAAGATCCTACCCACCTCCTGCAAGAAAGGTGAATGAGACACATATTTTCAAACACAGCCAATTCAGGAATTTCTTATTGCTTAGGTGTACATATCTATCATGAGTGTTTTCAGTTTCTTCTTAATGTTCAATTGGTACAAGGGAAAAAAGACAAAATATATACTTGTTAATTGAGGGGAAATAATGTAAACTCCTTGAAGGCAGGAGCTGTCTTTATTTTTTAATTTGGATCCCCAGAACTTTTCACAGTGCACTCATGTTTTTTACATCCATCTATCCATCCATCCCTTCACTGAGAGGGCACCTAATAAGTATTTATTGAGTGAATTGAATTGAATTGTCATACATGAAAAACACTAAACTCACTAAAATTAATTGCATTCTCTCTTTTTGCCTGCATATCATATCCAAGACATGTTGTTTTTTAGTCATGGCCAGCTTGAATGCATAGTCTTTCAGGAAAAAGGCTTTAATTTTTGTCTTTGTTTCTTCCAGTGCCTAGCATAGTATTTGGCATATTTTGCTGATGTTGTTCAGTAGTGTCCAATTTCTCATGACCCCATTTGGGGTTTCATTGGCAAAGATACTGGAATAGTTTGCCATTTCCTTGTCCATCTCATTTTACTATGAGGCAACTGAGACAAACAAGATTAAATGATTTTCCCAGGGTCTCACAGTTAGTGCCTAAAACTGGATTTGAATTCAGGTCCTCCTGATTCTAATGCTCTCTCCACTGAGTCATCCACCTGTCCACACCATACTCACGTCATACTCAAGTTCAACATTAAGATTCAACTAAATAAACTGGGGATATTAAGTCTAGAGAAGAAAATATGTAATAGTAGCATAACACAGTAAAGAATGCTATATATGGAGCCAGAAGACCTGAGTTCAAATCCTGGTCCTGCTACTTACTTTCTATGTGACATTAGGCAAGTTATTCACCTGTCAAGAGTTAATTTTCCTTATCTTTTGCATATGGGATCTGAACTGGATGATTTCTGAGGTGTCTTCAGTCTTAAAACTTAAGACCCTTTGATGTGACCATTGTCTTTAAATGCCCTCTGATTTGTCATAAGGAAGAGAGATTATATTTCTTCTGCTTGGACAAGAGGACAGAACTGCAAGCTGTTCCATAGTAGTATAGTGAACCTCATAATACTATGAAGTTTCCCAACATTGGAATCCTAAAGCAAAATCTGGAGGCCCATACTATAAAAAAGGAGTCAGACTTTTGCTTTCCAGCTCTGAAATACTATAATTCCTAAATTCTAATGAAAATTCCTTAGCTCCATCACTGAAGGCTAAGATACCTTAAGCAAATTAGACTCTGACTTCATCCTTTAGGAAGACCAATTTCTAAATGTTTCCAACAAAAAAAAAGAGATGTAGCTAAAGGGTAAACCACATTGACTATTTGATGACTATTTGAAAACAGACCTAATTTTGGAGAGATGACCAATAAGGAGCCTTAGCAGAATAATTAAGGGAAAACCTTCTATATTTATGACTAGAGGGCAATAAGTTCTGGCTACCCTTAAAAAAAACTTTTTCATATCTATAACACTATTGTTCAGTCATTTTTCAGTCATATCTGACTCTTTGTGACTCCTTTTCGGCTTTCAACTAGACTGTTTTTCCATGTCTTTTTACAGATGAAAAAATTGAGGAAAACGGTTGATGACTTGGCCACCTGTCTGGAGTCAGATTTGAATTCAGCAAGAGGAGTCTTCCTGACTTCAGGACAAACACTCTATCCACTGCACTATGTAGTTGCCTTTGTAAAACATTACCAAACACTTAAATATCCATGATATAATACAAACTCATTTATCTGCACAGGGAAAGAAAGCAGTACCATGGATAGTTCAATCCAATTCCTTTTCGTCTCTAGAATATACCATTTAAACAAGAATCCACCTCTTTCTTTCCCCATTTTCCTGCTGATGCACCTCGTAGACAGCAAATATCCCGACTTTCATCCCAGGACCAAAAACCCCATTACGGAACCAAGGAGTCAGACAGTAAACATACACAATAGGAGTAGTGTTATATAGACTGTGGCCATGTCAATTGGCTGGAATATTTGTGGAGAATCATTCACAAGGTAGAAAATAATGAGTCTGTGGTACCTTGCTTTAAACAAAAGACTGTTCCTTGTTAAAATTCATGCAAAAATATTTTTGGTCAATGCAGTCCTGTACTAAATGCCTTAGGGAAATGCACTGTTTAGAGAAGCATTTGCTGAATTCTGTCCTGGAACAAAGAGTCCTTTTACAAGGTCCATAAACTACCCCCAAGTTTAGTTGTCTGATAAGCTCAAATGTTTTTTATAATAATTTCCTTTATGGTAGGGCACATATATATGTGAATTGAGTTCTAGGGGAGTCACAGGACCAGTCCATTTTGTATCTCTCTCTATCCACTGACATCCCATAGTAACCTAAGACTCAAAAGCCCCAAAGTCCTCTCCAGATTATATAGAGGTCCCTATCTCTGAAATATCTCCAAGTGGTAAGGGGGGGGGAGGGAAGAAGGTTCCCATAAACAGCATGTATCCTGGCATTCTCCCTTTGTAAAAGGGCAGATAGAGTTGGTTCCCTTTCCAAGAAACAAAAATGAATGGAGCAGACTTGCAGTCATGAAGGTCATGTCTTTATGAGTCTTTATGCTTCTACCTCCCCACCCAGCTCCTAGTCTGAGATGAGCACAAACTGCACCTGCTAAAATTAAGGGGCCTTCTGGAAGGTCTGGATGAGCAGCATTGAGTGACTGAGACTTTGGCCCACTGAAATGGCTTCCGGGGCTATCAGGGGAACCAGCTGTTTAGAATGTCCTGTGAAGGTGTCCAAGGAGAGCTGAAGGTCAAGGAGCAACAGCAGCTGCATCCTTCATCCAGAGAGGACAGAGCAAGGCCGAGGTACCTTTCACTGTAAATTACCCCTCTAACCAGTGTGCTGATGGCTTGGTGCTTCCTGCAAGGGGGCTGGCTCTGATGCAGCCCTGTTGCTAAGCATGGTTGCTAGGCACAGACACAGAGCTCCAACCCCAGTCAGAAGCTGCCTGGAGGGGGCGGGGGAGAAGAGAGAAAGACATTACACAGGTAGCTAGTTTTGCTAGTTGATTTGTTTCTGTGGCTTTGCTTGGCCACTAAGAAGCCCTATTTCTGGGACTCTATAGAGGAGTTGGCTCAGACAGATGATAGAAGCCAGAGGGGAAAGGACTGCCAAGCCCCAGGGGACTGAACTAATGAGAGGCAGAGCAATAGTGGAAAATAGCTGACATTTTTGGGTAACACTTTAAGGATTGGAAAATGTTTCGCATAGATTATCTCATTAAATGTTCTGAGATAGGGACTATTCTCCCCCATTTTATGGATGAAGAAACTGAGAATCATCAATGGTAAATGATAAATAAGAATAATGGGTCATATTTACATAGAATTTGAAAGTCTGTAGAGAGACTTATATACATTATCTGATTCAGCAACCCGGTGAAGAAGGCACTATTATCATCTCCATATTATAGATGAGTAAAACAGAGGCTTTAAAAATGTTGTATAGCCTGGGGCCATACAAATAAATATGAAGAAAGATCCAGTCTTTGGAACCTCCCAATTCCAAGTCAATATTATTTTAACTAAAACATACAGTGTCATTGCTTCAAGACTTGAATTCAGAAGACCTGGGCTTTGAAAATCCCTACTTCCCCATGTAAAAGTTGAGTGTCTTTAAGTAAGTTCTTTTCCCCTATCTCTGCTCCTTAGTTTCCTAATCTGTAAGATGGGAACATCAGTACCTGCCATGCCTCCCTCAGAGTTGTTATGAGGACTGAGAATTTCTTCTCCCTGTATATCATGATACCAAAGTGAATCATAGTGTTTTCTGGCCCTTCCGCACTAAAATCACTCCAGTTCTCTTGGACAAGAACTAGATTTTAAACTTTATAAGTGCATGCCTAATTCCCTCAACCTTAATTCTATAGTTTTGGGAAGAGGTGGGGGACCAGGTAGGGATAGGATGAGCCCTATTCTCCCATGGTTTCCCCATTTACTGTCATAGAAACAGGACTGGTGTCACTATGTTGGGTGCTGTCAAACTACTCTTCACAAAATCAAGACTTGGCCAGTAATATGGGAAACATTGAGTGGAATCCATGCCCCCATGGGACTGACCCAGCTCGTGTGTCATCCTCAATGGCAAAACCATAGTGTTATCAGTAGTGGAAGGTCTATAGAAACTACCTATTCCCACTCTCCTGTTTTTCAAATGGGTAATCCCCAAGGCCCAGAGAAGCCTAAGGATTTAGCCAAAGTCAGAGAGTCAGATAGTGAAAGACCTAAGATGAGCAGCCAAATCTGACCTGGGATATTTTGACTACACCATGTTGACTCCTAAGTGTGAATTATGAGAACCCCAGCCCAGTGAGGTACCATTGGCAGCTAACTTGCCATGAATTCTCACAGCCAGTATTCAATTCCATCTTCCCTTCTCCCAATATGTGCCCTCTGTTCCAGCTGAGCTTATGTGATTGGAAGAATTAGGAACAAAGGAAAGAAGTCTTAAAGAAATAAATTTCATTTTTATCTACAAGGGAAAGCCTCCTAAACTTAGGACTCTTCCAAAGTGGAATGGACTGTCCTGGAAGATTGTATATTTCTCCTCAGTGGAGATCTCTAAGAAAAGTCTAGATGACTATTTGTTAGGTATGTAATTCAAATCAACAAGTATTTATTCATGTATCTTCATGCCAGGTGTTGAAAAAAAAAGTACAAAAATAAAGCTGTCCCTTCTCTCAAGGAATTTACATTCAACTAAGAGAAAATGGCATGCACTCAGAAAATTAAGCACACACACACATACACAAATAAAAGTGATTTTATGGTCAGAGTGTGGAGGAGATTAGCAGCTGGGAAATCAGGAAAGGCTTCTTGTAGGAGCTGGCAGTCAAACTGAGCTTTGCAGGGAGATAAGGATGCCAAGGGGCAGATATAAGGAGAAGAGTTTTTCAGGCATGCAGGTCATCCTGGGCAAAGCATGGAAATTAGGATCAAATATTGTGTTTTGGGAATATCCAGGAGCCTAATTTAGGAATCCCAAGAAATGATTCTTGGGAAGGGGGTAACAGAGAGAACCTGGGCTAAATGATCCCTGAAATGCCTTCAAACTCTGAAATTCTATGGTTCTTCATTCTTTCCTCAGCACACATCATGCTCCTTCCCAACGCCACAATTTTCTTCAGATATTCCAATCAGAAATGTCCTCCCCCTTCTTTTGTATCAATTGACAGCCTACCTGTCCTTCAAGGCTCACCTCCTCCAAAAAACCTTCCTTGTTGACTCTAGCTCACTGTGCTACTTGCTCCCCTTCCTCACATGTATTTATGAACCTAAATCAAAGAACCATTGTTCTTCTCTGGGTCATGTCTTCTCCAGCTAGATTTTAAATGGTGGTCCTTTTCTGGTTTCATAACCCCAGGTGCTTGGAACAAGTTGTACAGTGGACCCTTGTGTAATTGTAGTCTATATTGAGGTACAACCTGAGATATTTTTAGGAAGGTAGGTATTCAAACATTACCAGTCCTTTTAACTTTTACACCTTCCATTCTCTTTTTTCAATTTTTTCAATACTGTCCAATTCATGACTTTATTTGGGGTTTTCTTGGCAAAAAAAAAAAAAACATTTTGCCATTTCCTTCTCCACTGCTTTCTTCTTCGCTCCTCTCAATCCATCTTTTTCTCCACCATTCTACAAAAATTGTATTCTTTAAGTTCCCTAATATCTTCCTAATAGCTAAATCTGGTGATCTGTTTTCACTTTTCATTCTCCTTGTTTTCTGTGTAGTTTTAAACACTGATGACCAGTCTCTCTTCCTGGATACTCTTCCCCCTGGGCTTCTATCAATCAACTCAATCTCCTGGCTCTCCCACCTATCCATATGTCCCTTGTCTATACTTCGGCTCTTATTCATTCTCAAGGTCCCTCAAAGTAGATATTCCCCAAGATTCAGTATTTGACTTTCCTTTCTTTCCTCCCTTTCCTTCCCCTTACCTTCCCCTTCCTTTTCTTCTCCTTTGTTCCCCTCTCTTCTCTTTTCTCTTCCCCTACCCTCTTCTCTTCTATTTCCTTTCTTTCTCTTCCATCTGTCCTTATCTCTGTCTCCATCTGTCTGTTTCTTTATCACTTTCTCTCTGGCTCTCCATCTCTATTTTTCTCTTCACACTCACTTAGCAGTCTTTTTCATTACCTATATGGACAGCTCCCAAGGGCTGAACTCCAGACTCCATTTGTCCAATTATCTGCTGGGATTCTACACCTGGATGTCTCCACAGCCCCTCAAGTGGACAGGCAGTATTGTATGTTCTCAAGAGTGCTGGACTTGGAGTTGGAGGCTTAAGCTCAACCTCTGCTTCTGATACATGTAGTTATAAGTACTCTAAAATCATGATTACTTCTCTTAACCTCTCTGAGCTTTTAGTCTTCTCATCCATAAAACAGATAAATAAATTAAGAAGTGTTTTTTTTTTCTGCTTCACAATGGGCTAACCTTGTATTTAAGCATTTGATGTATTTTAACCTTCCATTCCATCAGGCCACCTACATGAGTTGGTCTAATCTGAAAATGTCTCCCTTCTCTGCTTGTTAAGAATTAAAGCAGGTCTTAATTTAGCCTGTTCCTTCCCATGCAGCCAAAGGTCTTCTGCACACTCTTCTCTCCCTATATCCTATGTTTATAGACTCTTTTTCCTCTCCTTACTTCGCCCTAAACTGTTAAATAGTATCCAAAACTCTCCCACTAGGAGAGACTCTCAACTAGGGCTCTATGGATGTGCCTTCCCTCTCAAAAGAACAAGAGACCATACCCTCACAGTTCCAAAGACCTCTTGATGCAGATATAAATCTAAGAGGCTCTTGTGAACCTGCCATCATCAGTTCAAATGTACCTAGGTCCAGGTGACAAAGACTCAGAGTGAATCCTTGCAAATGTTCATTTCAAGATAAGAAATTTCTCCTCTGGCCTGAAAATGGGGAAGATTTGCATGGACAAACCTAACAATCAGATTCTCAAGGTCACCTTCACAGATTTGCAGGAAGACTTTCCAATGGCTGGAAGACAGCCCATTCTCCCTCTGCAGGACAGTCCTAGACTCAAGGAGTTCAGGAAAAAGGGACAAAGGCCCTCAAGGTAAGGCTATGCCAGAGACTGGAAGCATGGCTGGAAAAACAATAATCAAAATTTAAAAACTACATATGCAGCAATAAGGTCTAGACTTTAGTCAGTGTGGGCAGAACCAGGACTAACTTCGTCACTACTAATATGTACCACCTGGTTTGAATTGTTTCTGGTACTAAACATTTATATAAAAATGTTTAAAATGTACTTTATATGTGTTAACTAATCCTCATATTACAGATGAGGAAACTGAGACTGAGACAGGTTAATTGACTTGCCCAAAGTCACATACCAAGTCTACACAGCAGACTCTGTTCTTGGCTTTAAGTCCAACATTATAAGCATAGTGTCATCTAATTGCCCCTGATAAACGGGTTCTCTACAGAAAAGGCTTGCAAGGGAAAGTAGACAGGGATTTGTTTTAGGGTGCCAAAATTAGAGGGTACTTAACCCTTGCATTTTAGAAACAACAAAGCTAACAGGATGACCTGCTGAGGGTGGGCTGCTTTGCTGCTCTGCTTTCAATATCCCCCCCAATCTCTGCACACTACACTACCTGGTATAAGGTTCAATGCCAGTGTCTCAGGGGCTCTCTCACCCCCAGTCTAAATATAGGCCTGCCTGCTGACTTCCTCCACAGACACTGCCTTTTCCTTCACTGACTAGCATCTGACTTTGAATATGTCTTTTGGGAATAGTGCTTGGGTCAGTGAAGGTTGGAGGAGGGAGAGAATTACCACTTGCTTATCAACCTGCCTATGTCAGACTACTTTCTCTTGGTGAGGGGATGGGGGTGGATGTGTAGAGCAGTTAGGGTTAATTATTTCACTGTAAATTATAAAGTTTATTTTTAAAAACCCTTACTATTTAAACAAAACAAAAACCATGAATATCAGTCATTTGATTCTCACCAGAACTCTGTGAAGTATGCTGACGGTTGAGTGGACATACTTAAACACCTCCTCCTGTGCCCCAATATCCTTTTTTACTATTTGACCATAGCCTCTTAATCTCTCTGAACAGTGCATCTGCAAAACGGAGAGATCAGACACATTGAACATTAAGGTCCTTTCCTATTCTAAATCTGTAATTCAGTGTGGGATACTGAGATCCTGTAACTGGATGGCCTCCGAGATACCTTCCAGTGAGAAATCTATATTCCCAGAAGCCTATAAATATGCCATATTACAGATAATAAAACTGAAGCTAAGGGATATGTCCAAGGTCATCCTGACCAGTATCCTAAGAAAACATAGCAAAAACTTGGTTTTCAGTAATGTCTAGGATACTAGGATAGAAAGTGGTCTTTGTGGTCATCTTATTTTACAAACGGAGAAACAGAAGCCCAAAAAAGGAGAGTAATGTCTCTAAGACCACACAGTGATTTAATAGCAGAGTTCAGGTTCCCTGATTCCTATGCCACACACAGTATATTGGGATGGGAATCCCAGGTTCAAATCTCTCTGCTCTACCAGTAACTCACTGAGTGATTTCAAGCAGGTCATTTCTTTTAGGACTTTATTAAATGAAGAAATAGAATCAAATGATCCCCTGAGTCTTTCCAGCTCTGGGATTCTGTGTCATAAACTAAGAGCTCACACTGGCATGGCAAAGTAGAATGTGGATCTTGGAGTGAAGAAGATTTGGATTCAAATTTGACCCATATCACTAACTAGCTGTGCAACTCAGGGGCAATTCATCTAGTTTCTCTGAGCAATAGTTTCATCATTTGCTTAAACAAATTTAAAAAAAAAAAAGAAATGTGAAATATCAATCATGAGAGTAATTCTCCCACGAGATTAATGTGGGGATCAAATGATTTTATAGCTCACATTTATATGCCTTTTGAATATCTTCTATACATCTGGGAAGGTGTCACTACTATGCCCATTTTTCAGATGAGCAACCTGAGGTTCAGAAAGAGAAGATGATTTGCCAAGAATAATACATCTACAAAGTATTTAAGGATCAATTTGAACCCATATTTTCCCAATTTCAAATCCCATGGATCTACCACATTACCCTGAAATAAATTTTGTGAAGCATTCTGAAAATGACAAACTATTCTGTAAATGTCATGTCCTTAGCATGATGCAAGAGAAAAGTCTCAATGCTTTAGGCAAGAAAGAAGGAAAGAAGCATTTGTTACGCATCTATTTAGTCCTTTAGATAGGAAAGGAACATTTGTTAAGACTTACTATGTGCCAGGCACTGTGCTGAACACTTTAGGAAGTTTATCTCATTTGATCCTCAAAACAGTTCTGTGAGGTCGATATCATCATCATCATTTTATAGTCCAGGAAAACAGGCAAAAGTTAAATGTCTTGCCCCACATTCATTAAGCTATTAAGTATATGGGGTTAAGTTCACTCAGATTTTCCTGACTCCAGGCCCAGTGCTCTATCCCCTGTGCCTCCTGTCTCCTGTTAAGAAGGAAGTTCCAGTTGAGGATTTATGAGAGGACAGGTACAAAACCCTCACAGAATAAGAAGGCAGGTGTGGGTTGTTTTCTGCATTATTGGAGAGAACCCTCCCCCCAGAATGAAATCACAGATCTTTGAGGGAGGGGGATATTATAAGGATTATTGCTATTCACAAAGGATTAGAGGGAAAGTCTCTAAGTGTCTAAAATTTTTTATTTCTCTCCTAAAACAACTTTCTCCATTTTATTTCAATTACTTTTCAACACTGACATATTTGCATTTAAATGGCCCAGACACATTACCCAAACATGCCAAGCCTTTTCCATCCCAGCTCCTAATACCTCTTCTTGATCCATCTTTCAGCCCTGAGACAAGGACATAATTAAAAAGGAATTCCTTCCCCTCCCACTAACCATGGGGACAGCAGAGACTGCTTAAATATCCCTTTAGGTTAATTTGCACTTTTCTTTGGGCTCCACACTTTCATTTTCAATTAATTAAGCAATTACTGCATTTATTGGGATAATGGTCACTCTCCTATTTTTAGCCCAGAACAAATAGCATTAAAAGTGTACCTGTCACACAAGTGAATACAGTTGTGTTGTCGTGGGAAATCGATCCCGAGGCATCCACGTTTTCTCAACCATTAGCACACGGCGCCTGGAGTGTACGTGGTGCTAATTCATCAGCTATTTGTTCAGAATGTATTTCTATCAGAAAGCAAGTATTCAGTCTTTGTCTCTACCACAAAGCGCAGGTATGACTGCATAGATCATCCCTGAGTCTGCAGTAAGTTTAAATCTACAATGTTTTTATTATTATTATTAATTGGAGTTTCCCCTCAAAACGTTTTAGTAATGACAATGTTTCACATGGGTATGGCGCTTCATAGTTTACTACATCAGCACCAGGCCCTGTCCAATATTTGAAAGTGTGAAACTCCTTTCCTCCCTCGTGGTGGACAATGGCATTTTATTGTAGAAAAAGAGATTAGAATCCTGCCTCTGGCTTCACTCCTCTCTAAGTCTCTGAAATCCTATAGGTCTCCTCATGAAACAATGTCTATTAATCACTTTGCAAACCTTAAAGTATTCAGCAAATGCCAGCTATTATTATTATTTTTTTTATTAGTCATTCAACAAGTATCTACTAAGTGCTATTATTATTATTAATGAACTAGGCATGAATCATGACTGACATTCATACCTAGGTTGAAAGTGTGCATAGCACTTCACAGGCATTATCTCTTTGGAACTTTATAATAATCTGTGGTTGAGACATTACAGATAAAATTGCCCCCATTTTACAGATGATGAAACTGAGGAAAGTCTCATGAGTGGAAAAGTTTGGCTGGGAAGCGAGATAAGGACAAGGGGAGAAATAGAAAAGAAGTAGAAGAGACAGGATGGGAAATGAGGACTTAGAAAGTTTAAACAACCAGCCACATAACTAATATCTAAAGCTCAATCTGAATCTGAATCTGAATTTTCTGGATCTACAACCTAAATCATACTAGCTAACTTTAAGATATACCAAGATTTACAAATATAAATCTCCCTTGAGCTTCATCCTAGACCTAGTGCAAATGAGCATCTTGGTTTTGTGTTTTTATTTTTTTACAGATTTCCATTTTACAAATGAGGAAACATTTATAGATGAGATAAATAGGGTTAAGTGACTCACTCAGAGTCACACAGCTAGGAAGTGTCTGAGGCCAGATTTGAACTCAGGAAGATGAGTCTTCTTGACTCCAAACCTAACTGCTACCTGCCATAATAATAGCTGATCTTTGTAGAGCAAATTAAGGTTTACAAAGCAAACCTTTTATATCTGTGGCCTCAGCTGATCCTTATAAGACATTAATGAGGTAGGTGTCATTATTATTTCCATTTTATAGATGGGAAAAATGAAATAGACAAAGGTCCAGTTACTTGCTCAGAGTCACACAGTGGGTAAGGGTCTGAAACAAGATTTGTATTCGGATCTTTCTGATCCCAAGCCCTTCACTCTATCCCCATGCATGCTCTCATAATATCTAGAACAACTTCCCTCCCAGAGTCATTGTAAGACTCAAAATAGATAATATATGTAAAATACTTTGCAAACTTTAAAGTACCTTTAAATGTCAGCTATCACTATTATCCTATTTGCACATGAAGGCCAGTCCCTCATCATGTGTATTTAGTGATGCTGGTAGACTGTAAGGGAGGAGGAAATAGGGGAGATGGAAGCCACCACTCTGCAGGAGAGAAAGAGTCACCCCTCCCCATCCCCTGGAAAAGGGATTAGAGGAGGAGATGATTGGCAGCTCTGTAATAAGGCTTGACACTTCTATTGTAATCACCAGAGACTCCAGGCCTTGGAGAAGGAAGAGACTTTGTGCATCATTGAGTTCTGTTCCCTTGCGGTGCAGGGAAGGAAGATGGCTCAAGAGAGATAGACCACTTTCCTCAGGTGACATAGGTAGTAAATAACAGAGGTTGGATCTGTAAGCCGCAGAGACCTGAATCCCAGGTCCTCGGGGTCCAGATACAGTATTCTTTCCACTCTACCATGCGGCTTGTGTTTTGCAGGTACAAAGTCCTTTATGCACATTTTCTCATCTGGTCCTAAGCAGCTAAGTGATATAGTGGAAGCAGAGGGCAGCTGGAATCCAGAGGCCCTGAGTTTGAGTCCTTTCTTGGACCCTTACTAGCTGTGTATCCCTCGATAGGTTACTTCACTTCATTTGTAATATTAGAATAATAATAACATCTACCTTCCAGGGTTATTGTGAAATTCAAATGAAGTAATATTTCTAAAGTGCTTATAAATGATAGGTCATGGTGGTAGTGATGATAATGGTTGTGGTAGATGAAGATCATAAAATCATCTACTTCTTTTTAAATATTATTATTATGATTATTATTATTATAGCTTTTTATTGATAAAATATATGCTTGGGTAATTTTTTAAAATTGACCATTGCAAAAACTTCTGTTCCACCTTTTCCCCTCCTTCCCTCCACTCCCTCCCCTAGATAGTAGGCATTCCCATATATGTAAACATGGTAATAATAATAATACATATTATTATTACCATGTTTACATATATGGGAATGCCATGTTTACATGGTAATAATAATTATATATATACATATACATATGTATATATATATATATATATATACACACAGATTTATACAGTTACCTTGTTGCACAAGAAAAATTGGAAAAAAGAAAAACTTTCCAGGGATGTTTTGAGGATCAAATAAGATAGTATGTATAATGTAATTGACAAATCTCAAAACTGACATAAATGCTAGTTGTTGTTTTTGTTATTATTACCGGAAAAATTCCAGATAGAGATGGCACATGGGATAGGAGCTAAGCCTTGAAAAGAATTATTTATTTTACTTTTTGGGACCTTAGTTTCTTCATCTGTAAAATAAATGGGTTGGACTACTTCAAGAGTTATTAACTTGCCATCTGTCAACTTCCTTTTTTGTTTAATATTTTGAGAACTATATTTCAATAGAATTCATTTCCTTTTCACTCCTACATATTTTATTTTGTGCATTTAGGAACATGATTCTGAGAAGAGCTATGCCAGAAGGCCAAAGGGTTCCATGCTACAAAAATATATGAAGAGCACCTGACTAAGCCAGGAACTAAGTTCCAGTTCTTCACCTCATTAACCAAGGAAACAAGTCCAAAACTAACCAGGGTGCTTCCAGAAGATCATCAGGGAGCAGCCTCTGAAACAATTGCAGCTCATTTTGAATTGGGTCTTGCTTTTTACTAAACCAGTCTTCTATGAGCTTCACAACAGCCCTAAGAGGTAGGCAATATCATTATGGATAGGAATCCATGCTAGAACCTTTCTGAGAAGTTTTGTACCCACCCTATATTCCCAAAATGCCTTGATTTAGACTGTCTGTCCTTGGTGCTCTCTTTCCCTCTGCCAAGTGAATTCTTTACCCATCCTTCAAAGCCCAACTCAAACATCACTTTATCCAGGAATCCTTCCCTGATTCCTCCTTTGACACTGATAGAAGAAAATAGAGATGTCCATTTGGCTTGAAAAAGAGCCAGCTGTTTGTAGGAACATCATGTGAAAGAAGGACAGATTTCTTCTACCCAGGTAGGAAACCATGATTGGTTGGGAGAACTTTCTGGGAAGCCAGACACCATTTACAAATCATCTTCCAAATCCCTAGCAGGTAAGGATGGAAGGAGCCAAGCATTTCACCATGGTGGTGGCCATCACCTGTTTGGTGCAGTGGAAAGTTCACTGGATTTAAAATCAGAGTCAAATCACAATTCTGCCATTTTCTACCCATGTAATCGTGGACCATTATAGTAAGAACAAGAAGACAACCTGATATTAAAGGGAGCTTTAAGTTTGGCAACAGGCTTTGCATATATTATCTCATTTGATTCTCACAAGACTCACAAAGTAAATAATGCATTTATATTATCATTCCCATTTCACAGAAGTGGAAATTGAAGTTAAATAACTTGTCCAAAGTCATAGAGTTAGTGTCTAAGGGAAGCTAAGTTTTCTTGCTTCTAAATCTAGCATTCTATCCTTTTTTAAAAAAAAAATAAATAATATTTTATTTTCCAAATACATGCAAAGATAGTTCACCTTTGCAAAACCTTGTGCTCTAATTTTTTCCCTCCCTCTTTGTTCCCTCTTACCAAGACAGAAAGCAACCCAATATAGGTTAAACATGTGCAATTCTTCTAAATATATTTCCATATTCATCATCTAGAATTCTATCCTTAATATCAATGGTGTTACACTCAGAGAAATAGATCTCTTCTACCAAATTAATATTACTTATGTTTCATCCTATTTCTTATTTATTTTGTTAAATATTTTGCAAATACAACTTAATCTGGTGTAATTCTGGAGGCCTTTAAACCAAAATTTTAACACTTCTGTTCTATATCACACTGTAAATCTCTCCCCTTCCTTCTCTTGCACTCTGTTTCCTTATCTGAAAAATCAGGAAATTGGATTTGATGGTTTTCTGAGTTTCCTTTTAGGTCTAAACCTTAATTTAGAAACTACCTCCCATTTACACTACATTATGTGCTATATGTATGTACATGGTTGTATGTATAGCTCCTCCATCAAAATGTGATGTTCTGGAGGGTGGATCCATGTTTTTGTCTCTCTTTGTGTCTCTAGTCCTTAACATAGTGCCCAGAACATAGGAAGTACTTAATGCATGCTTGTTGATTGATCTTTTCATAAGAAAAAAACACAGAAGAAGTACCAAGATATTCAAATTTGGGGGGGAACCATGACCCAGGACAAGAGGACCAGGCTATAGACTTTAGTGCTATGTTTTCCCAGAATCCCCAGGAGCCACACTTCTCCATGGCTTTGACCAGTAACATCATTCCGGCTTCCCTTCCAGCCAGTGGTTGATGGAGAGCCTGACTGCCCACATTCATCACGTCAGGTGGATGTGGTCGGCTTTGTGTCCACTCGGGCTTGTCTGCATGCAGCCTGCAACAGGGAATCACTCCTTTAGCCCTTTGCGCCCACTTCACAAGAGAAAAGAGGAAACCTTCCTTTGGTCTCAGCTTTCATTTTCTACACCCCAGGATATTTCATCTCTAAATATGATTTTATCTCTGCACATCTGAGAGTCCTGAGCTGATGATGTGAGCAAGGGCTGGAAGGGACTTAGGATTTGAAGTTGCAAATCAGACAACTTGTCCGTCTAGCCGGGGCTCAGAAGTGACTGCTCTCCTGCTGCCTTGGCTCAGCCCAGCTGCCCCTCAATATCTGACTTTGATGTTGGTTAATCCTCTCTTCCTAAGGCTAGACCAGTGGTGGAGCTGTCCAGCCCTCTTTCAGGCAGTGGCTCAGACATGCAAAGCCTATGGCACAGTGCTAAGACAACTAGACTAAGAGTTTGCCTATCTGGGTTCTAGACTTCCCTGGGTTCTAGGCTTCCCTCTGCTCCGTACCTGTTTTGAAAGCATAGGAAGGCCCTTTCCTGGCTGTGTACTTCAGATTCTTCTATGAAATTCCAAGTGAATTTAATGGCATTATATTAAATGAGATGCCATATGAGGATCAATAAGATATATATATATATAATATGTTATATTTATTATTATTATATTATATTTAAATATAATATATACAATATATGTTAAAATATATCTAAATAATCCTACTGATTATTTAATCAGGAAAAGAGAAGCTTCAGGAGACCCATGATGTTATTATTTTCAGCTATTTCCAATGTATCCAGCTCTCATATAAAGCCGAGCTTTATTGAATTTTCTATGTCTTCTGAAAGGTATATCATATGTCCACACTCACTTCTGCTACTCAAGAATGGCAGGAGTAAGCATTTTTATTTAACAGATTGAGAAACTGAGGCTCAAAACATGGAAAGGGCTTATTCAAGGAATTTGTAAACAATTAAATAATATTTATAGTCCAGATCTATGATTACCTTGATACTTTGAGCTAAACATTCCCTCCTCAGATTTAAGTTAGAAAACACTTGTAATATAAAGTCAAAAGACCACAGAATCATAGATTTAGAATTGGAAGGGACCTTAGGAAACCTCAGATGTGTTCTTATATCTAGCAAGTGTTAGAGTGGCAACTGGGACAAATAATTGACACAGTGGATAAAGGATCAGGCCTGGAGTCAGGAAAGCCTAAATTTAAATATGACTTCAGACACTTACCAGCTGTGTGACCCTGGATAAATAACTTACAACAATATCACAGTAGAGATAGAGTTGGAATCTAGATATCCCATCTCTAGATCGAGAGCTTTTTTTTCTACCAAAATGTCCTTCCAAATACCAACATGTTGTAGGACCGTGACCATATGGGGATCAGCTAGAAATACTAGGGTTATTTAGATTGAAAAAGAAAAATTATTTCTGGTGTGTCTAACTCTTTGTGACCCTCATTTGGGGTTTTCTTGATAAAAATACTAGAGTGGTTTGCCATTTCCTTCTCCAGCTCATTTGACAGATGAGGAAACTGAGAAAAAATAGAATTAAATGACTTGCCTAGAGTCACAAGTAAGTGT